>NW_023276806.1:208599669-208672169 GCF_003668045.3 Cricetulus griseus
GGGCTCTGTAGACTCCTTCAGGGAGGGGCACACATCCAGTTACAAGAAGACCTCCCACTAAACCATCATGTCCCAACAGTCTGTCCTGGGAAGCAAACCTTCAGCAAATGAGTTTCTGTTGGACAGTGCACATCCAAACCATAGCATACATAGGTATTCACAAACACAGAGCCTTTAACACATAATTGAATATGTTTGTCCATAGCCCTGGCTCTAGCCTCATTGCTATATGAGTAGTATAAGGAACAATTCTTTTATTAAGGCATCTAGTCTTTAGTACTTGCTTTCTGAAGGAGCTTTAGAATAGCCTCAGAGGGATAAAGGTGAAAGAGAGTAAGTCAGGACACAGCAAGCCTAGGAGGACAAAGCTTCTCTACCTTCTCCTAATCTTATTTCACCCATCTCAGTTTTTTTCCTAAGGTAGGCTTGACTTTCTTTTTGTAAGATAGACCCCAATGTCTAGGAGTGTATTCTAAATCCTTCCTGTTTGTCTTTTTTGAATGTGGCTAGTGGAAATTCTTTCACCTGTCTGTATAATGGTAGATCACAAGGCTCTCAATGTGAGATTAGGGCTCACTGACACCTGCAAGGAAGAAAGAATCCTACCCGGAAAGGACGAGAATTAGAGAATTCCCAATAGAGGAATCTAAAAATGACTGAAAGACATTTAAGAAAGTACTCAACATCCTTAGCCATCAGGGAAATGCAATCAAAACAACTCTGAGATACTATCTTATACCTGTTAGAATGGCTAAAATAAAAAACACCAACAACCGTTTTGCTGGAGAGGATGTGGAGAAAGGGGAACACTCTGCCATTGCTAGTGGGAGTGCCAACTTGTACAGCCACTTTGGAAATCAGTATGGCAGTTTCTAAGAAAAACAGGAATCAGTCTACCTCAAGATCCCAATTCCACTCTTGGGCATATACCCAAAAGATGCACATTCATACAACAGGGACATGTTCAACTATGTTCATAGCAGCATTGTTTGTAATAGCCAGAACTCGAAAGCAACCTAGATGCCCTTCAACCAAAGAATGGATGGAGAAAATGTGATACATTTACACAATAGAGTACTCAGCGGAAAAAGAAAATGAAATCTTGAAATTCTCTGGCAAATGGATGGAACTAGAAGAAACCATTCTGAGTGAGGTAACCCAGTCAAGAAAGACTGGGTATGTATGTATGAATACATGGTATGTATTCATTCCCATATGAATATTAGAAATAGAGAAAAGGATTACCAGCCTACAATCCACACCTCCAGAGAAGCTAGGAAACAAGGAGAACCATAAGAGAGACATACATGGTCCCCTAGAGAAGGGGAAATAGACAAGAGCTCCTAAACAAATTGGGAGCACAGGGGAGGGAGGAGGAAGAGGAAGGTAGGAAAAAGAGAAGGGGAGAAGAGGAGTGGGGAGGAGAACATGAGGGATCAGGAAGATTGAGTAAGGGAGCAAGAAAAGAGATACCTTAACAGAGGAGCCATTAGAGGGTTAAAGAGAAATCTGGCACTAGGGAAATGTCCAGAGATCCACAAGGATGACTGCAACTAAGAATCTAAGCAATAGTGGAGAGGCTAATTTAAATGCCCTTTCCCTATAATGAGATTGATGACTACCTTATATGCTATCCTAGAGCCTTCATCCAGTAGCTGATGGAAGCAGAAACAGAGACCCACAGCTAAGCATTGAGCCGAACTCCTGCAAAGGGGTCAAGACAATGCTGGGGAAACCCACAGAAACATCTGACCTGAGCAAGTGGGGGCTGGTGAGGCAGCATAGGACAGAACCAGGTCCCCTGAACATGGGTGTCAGTTAGGAGGCCTCGGCAGTCTATGGTGCCTGTGGCAGTGGAACAGTATTTATCCCTACTGTATGAATGGACTTTGGGAGCCCAATCCCCATGGGCCTAGATACAAGGGGGAGGGCCTAGGCCCTGCCCCAAATGATGTGATAGACTTAGACGATCCCCCATGGATGGCCTCACCTGTGGATGGAGGGTAGGAGGGAGAGGGAACTGGGATTGATATGTAAAATAAGATTGTTTCTAATTTAAATAAAAATTTATATGAAATAATGAATGGGAAGAACAGAATAATCCTCAGAAAATGTCCATCTTTCAGACATGATTTTTTTGGAAATAAGCCTGTATCTGTCATGCTCAGCTTTTGTCAACTTGTTACAAACTTATACATATCTGGGCTAGAGGGAATCTTTTGTTTGTTTGTTTTTTCAAGACAGGGTTTCTCTATGTAGCTTTTGGAGCCTGTCCTGAAATTAGCTCTTGTAGACCATGCTGGTCTCAAAGATTCAGAAATCCGTCTGCCTCTGTCTCCATATTAATTGAAGGGTTGCCTCCATCAGATTGGCTTTTGATAATTGCTGATTAGTGCAGGAGGGCCCAACCCACTGTGGGCACCGCCAGTCCTGGGCAGGTGGGCCTGGGCTGTACAAGAGAAGTAGCTGAGAAAGGCTGGGGAAGCTGGCCAGTCATCAATGGTTCCTCATGATTTCTTCCTCAAGTTATTTTTCTTTTTTTAATTTAAATTTTAATTACTACTCATATTTACATATCCATCCCCCCATTCCCTTGCCCTCCCATTCTCCCATGTTCCCCACCAATCCCTCCAACTCCTCCCCAGGGATGGTGAGGCCCTCCACAGGGGACCCTCAAAGTCCATCATATCATTTGGGAGAGGGCCTAGGCCCTCCTTGCTGTATCTGAGCTGCAATAGTATCCCTCCATAGGGAATGGGCTCCCAAAGTCCATTTGTGCTCTAGAGATAAACACTGGCTCCACTGTTAGAGGTCCCATAGACTTGGCCTCCGAGCTGGTACCCACATTAAGAGGGCTGGATTTGGTCCAATGCTGTTTCCCCAACTTTATGACTAGGGTCTCCATGCTCTCACTAGGTCAGGTCAACTCTTTCTGATGGTTTCTCTAGCACCGTCTTGGCTCCTTTGCTCATCCCTCCTCTCTCTCCACAACTGGCCAGGAATATGGTTCAGTGCTTAGCTGTGGTGCCTGTTTCTGCTTCGAACAGCTACTGGATGAAGGCTCTAGGAATGGTAACCAAGGTAGACATCAATCTCATTATAGGGGAAGGGCATCAATGGCATCCGATCCACCCCTGTCTTGATTCTTAGTTGGGGTGAGTTCCTGCGTTGGCTTCCCTCAATTATGGACTGTAATATCTAACCCTTTCCTGTCTCAAGTTGATTTTATTTGGTGTTTTATCACTGCAACAACAACAAAAAAGCTAATATGTCATCAGAACCTGGGTCTGGGTTTGGAATATCATGTGGACAGGTGCATCCTGGGAGCTATGAAGGACTTATCTGGCTCCTGCCTAGCAAGTTGCAGCCATCCTGATGCTCAAAATCCAGACCCACAAGACTGATTTCTTCAAGGCCAGTCTAGATCTCCCCAGCCTCTGTACAGTTTCAGTTTCTAGCCCAACCAGAGTTGTTAATGGGGCAGAGCAGAAGCCATCACAGGAACAAATGTCATAGAGGATCTTGTGTCCTTCCTTTTGTTTATTCATGGAGAGCAACACACACGTGCTGCTGCTTGGTTGGTTGAAGCTGAGTGAAGTGTGTGGTCATAGACAGAAAGGTCTGGTGGAGGGAACACAAATACACCCTAAACATGTAAACATTGTCTCAGAAGTCTCAGGTGGAAGAGAAGGAATGATTTTGTAGTATTTTTTGAAATTAAAATATGACACATTTTAATTCTAGGAAAAGAGACGAAAAGTTAGGGAGTAATTGCAGGTATGGGGTATTAGGGTCTACTGTGCTTAGGGGGAACAGTTAACTAGCTTTAATGTGTTATTAGATATGGTAGGATAGCATGAAAATTAATTCATTGAAGGAAGTAATAGGGAAACAATTATCAAGAAATTCTTCCAAGTGCTCACTCCTAAGGAAAACCTAACCCAGAAACTTCCAAACCTCTATAAAATGAAAAGGAGAAACATTCATAGCAAAGTGGAACAAGGAATCTACACTCCAGAGAAAAATCTCTAGCTTTCTATAAATTGGGGGGTTTTGTGTTTCTTTTTGCCAGCAAAAGGGTCTTGCCATGTAGCCAAGGCTGGTCTTCAATTCATGAGTCTCCTGTCTCAGCATCTGGAGGGCTAGGATTATAGGAGTGTGCCAACATAGTCACTGGGGCACTTGTTCTCCTTGAAACTAATATTATTTTCCACTCACCTTCTTTATCCCTTGCTTAAGTATCACCAGAGAACAGCATAAGCCACTCAGTGGTTGTTTGTGTCTATTCAGTGGCTGATGCAATGATAACTTCATATTAATTAGTAAGTACTCTGTGGCTAGCTGGTTACCCCAGTATTCAGGAGGGAATCTGACAGACAGGCAGAATGAGGATGTGCAAACCTGTAGACAAATTTTCTGTCTTGGAATGAGCAGCAATGAACTTAGATGCCTTCTATTTATCCTGAAGTTGACCTCAAGTCACAGCCTTTTCAGTAGTAGCCTGTCCTTCTTTGTCACTGCCGTCAGGATCTTACAGAAGCAGAAATCTGGCAAGAGCTCTTGGGGATGCACACAGGCATGGTGCTAGGCAAGTACCTAACTTCAGAGCCAGTATTCACCTTGTCATTGCATGGCTGGAGAAGTCCAAATAATGTAGAGGAGAGAGAACCTTGCTATGTACAGTCACAGGAGGCAAACTAACAAAAGAGAAGAAAGACTGCGATGAGGCATTGATGTCAGCAAGGCATTGACAGCTAGACTTTCTCCTGGGTCCTATTCTGAGATAAGATGTAGATGGCACCAAGGTTCCATTTGCAGAGTTCCTTTCCATCTAGACATCAGAATTAGCCTCTACACACATGCCTGGAGTAAGCGCACCTGCACCCCCACACCTCCACACACTGTTACACCAATACACACAAAGAAAAGAAAAACTCTCCACAACTACAAGTAGGAAAAAAGAGGGAAATGACCTTCATAAACATAGAAGAGATGAAATATACAAATTACACAACCATGTTCCTCTACAGTAACACATTTGGATACCTAGAGAAAATATTCTACACACACACACAATCTTTATCTTGCATTCCTTGGCTTCATTTCCTACAACTCAGGGTTTCCAGCAACAACTGGCTTTGAGCCATTTCCACTTCCCACTGCTTACTGCTCTCAAGCCTCTCCTTCAGGACTGAGCACAATCCAGAGTCCCAGCCCCCGCAGACCCAAATCTCTGATTTCCTCATCCATTAGGTTAAAGAACTGTATTAGATAATGTGTTGGTTCAGCTCAAAAACTGTACTCGTAAGCCTTCCCTGGCCCTTCTCATCTGAACCGCTCTCCTCTCACACAGATCAAAGTTTATTTGTGCCTGTCATGTCCTGTGCCACCTGACTCACCAATCACGTGAGCACACACTGTGTCAAGAGTTGTCAACAAGGCAGGCACAGCCCCTACTCCCAAGAGCAACACTGCTGGTATGTATATGGGGTCGCCCTCTCAGTAGATAAGTTCTGTAAGAGCAGAAGCCAACTGTACCTTCTCTCCATGGCTTTGCACAAAGTAGACACACAGAAAAGTTAGCCAACGGTAAGAGCAGACCTAGTGCCCTGCAAATTACACACCCACCTCACTGCCCTTAGGTGGAGACTGGGAGCTCAAGCCCTGAAAGCAGACTTCATGGTGCTTCCCAGAACACTACCAGCCTTGGTGTGCCCGAGGAAGAGCTAGGATTTGGAATCAAAGGGGAAAGTATGCAAAAAAAAAAAAAAAAACAAAACCAGACTGACCCAAGATGTTACATAGAAGTACTTTTCACTTCAGATAGAGGATTTGTGTTTATTTATTTTTCTTTTGCCTAACTAAAGCCAGATGCTCTGCTAGGTTTGAATCAAAGCACAAAGCTTTGAAAGGTGGTGAGGACAAATGATCATTTTGGTTCCGATCACTAAAATACTCAAGAAATGCTCAGATTAAAGTGTCAGGAATGCAAACATGACAACAATTAAAAGGTACTCTTGGAGAAACGTTGAAAATGGTAATAAGAGTGGAATGGCCAGGTCCTATGATAGACTGTTGACCTGTGGCTTCTCATCAGTGACTCCTGGAATCTCATTCATGAAGCTGGACCAACCTACTGAGGCACATACATTTGTTTCCCTGGGGGTGACGTTCCCCCTGGAAACCTGACTTCTGTGTGTCCACTTGGCACGTGAGGACACTCGGTTTGAGCATAGTGCTTTTGTGGTTCTATTTTCCTCCTTTCTTTACTTGATTATGCATTTGTTTAAGTAATGTTGGGCACACAGAAACCAGGGCCCTATGCAAGGCAAGTGCAATACCACTGAACCACGTGCTCAGCCCTGAGATTCCATTTTCCAAGTCACCAACTCCTGGGTTGTGAGCTCTGCGGAGACTAGTTATATCAGCAAAGAAAATCATAGTGTGGATTTAGCAGATTCCACATCATCAGAGAACAGAATAAACCCACCACTTTATTGGGAATAATAGCAGGAAGATATAAGAAGACACATATGCTGTTGCAATACACAAAAGTTTATTATGATTTTTTTTTTTTAGTTTTTCTTCAGTTTTGGAGGCAAAATAAAATAGAACTGAACATCAATAAATTTTGTACAACAAAACCAGCCTTTAATATGGAACTGATAGTCCATGAACAGTTTACTATCTCAGAATGGTTTCCCTTTTTCGAAGACATGCTTTCTTGCGGTCCATGAGGCATTGGCACAGAAGAGATGGCAGATGGTGAAGACAGTGAAGGATGCGAGGCCCCCCTCAGATCCGAGTCAGCTGATGCCACAAACTGGAGGGGAGGATGCTTTCCACTTTCTCCATAACAAAGTTCAAGGGGGCAAACAAAGTGCTGAGGAACTGTGAGGAAATCAGAAAACAGCAGTCAGGAGAAACCCTGTCACGACTAGGATCGACATCTCTAGCACACGCCAGCATCTTACAACATTTCATTCTGAAAGCCTCCCAAGGCTGCAACCCTCTTCATGTTTACAGGAAATGTCGGGAGAAAGTGGAAGACACATTCCAGCCCCACCCCCAGCATGACAGATAAGAAGGAAGTGTCTGCGGACAGCCTCCCTGACCCCTCTGACAGCTGCCACAGCTGCCAGGATCCTAGCAGTCTTCAGAGTTTACCCCCGTCTATGAAGATGGGTATCATCCAAGGGGAGGTTGGGTAGGTGGCAAGTGGGTATAGGAGCCAGACAATGGTGACAACTTAGGCCACTAAATTGTCTAACTGGCTGTACAGCTCACTTTAAAGGGAAGAGGCAATATAAAGAGTCAAGTCTATAATGCCAGATGGCTTTGGTTTCCTGGTGTCTCCCAAGTATGCCCACATTCTAGGCTCATTTCTAAACAGCATGCTTTCTGTTATGAATCAGGGAGCTGAGGGCGGGTAGCAGGCTTGTACACGGGGAAGCCCTGCCCTGCAGGAAGGGCTGTTGGGTGGACCCCTGGGAACTTTCTTACCTGGTTACAAAAATACTTCTTTTCACACACAGAGAGCAATAAAAATATATCTATTAAGAAATATAATTTGAAGCCGGGTGGTGGCGATGCACAGCTTTCATCCCAGCATTTGAGAGGCAGGCGGATCTCTGTGAGTTTGAGACCAGCCTGGTCTACAAGAGCTACTTCCAGGACAGCCTCCAAAACTACACAGAGAAACCCTGTCTTGGAAAACAACAACACCACCACACCAAACAAGAATTACAATTTGCGTTATCAGATACTAATCAATTTCAAATCTATTTTGATGATGTTCTTGTGAACAACTGATTTCAGTTCCCCAGCTGGTGTTGTGGCAGAAGCTATAGAAGACATGTCTGTCCGGGGAGGAGACTGGTATTTAAAAGGACTCCTTGCCTGCTGCCTGCTGAGAACCAAGGCCTTGTCTTGCTCACGTTCCATACCTGGTTCTTTATTGCAGTGGCATCTTTTGTACTAATCCCTATCCATGGCACAATCTGACAGCACTCACAAAGATTGTGCATGTAAGCTTAGTTCAGGGAGTGGATATAAACACGGGATGGGAACATGGTTCTAAGTGCAAATGAATGTCGTGGGCAGTGCAGGCACTAAGCCTCAAGCAGTATCCTTACTGGTCACAGTACTATGGCTTGTGAATCTCAGAGTAAGAGGTATGGATGGCTAGTGTCCCAAATTCAAGGACCTCAAAACGGTGTGTGTATGGTACACATAGGTGTATGTGTGTATGCATAGGTGTGTGTGTGTGTGTGTGTGTGTGTGTGTGTGTATGCATACGTACACGTGTCTATTTAATTCGTATGGAATACACTGAGGAGGCCAATAACACTGCAATTGCATCATCAAAAACAAATGGGAAGATTTCTCTATTCTGCTTTTTAAATTAATTAGATACATTTTCTTGGTGAGGCTACATGAGAAAAAAGGGACCCTACAATAAAACTTCCCCTTTCAAAGACTCAAAGCTGAGGGGTAAAGAGAGCAAGGACATTAAGATGCAGACAGAGCCGGGCATTGGTGGCGCACGCCTTTAATCCCAGCACTCGGGAGGCAGAGGCAGGCAGATCTCTGTGAGTTCAAGACCAGCCTGGCCTACAGAGCAAGTCCCAGGACAGACTCCAAAGCTACAGAGAAACAGAAAAGCCCTGTCTCAAAAAGACAAAAATGAAGAAGAAGAAGAATAGGAAAAAAAAGAAGAAGAAGAAGAAGAAGAAGAAGAAGAAGAAGAAAGAAGAAGAAGAAGAAGAAGAAGAAGAAGAAGAAGAAGAAGAAGAAGAAGAAGAAGAAGAAGAAGGAGGGAAGGAAGGAGGGAAGGAAGGAAGCATGTGGACAGAGCATACAGGCCATGATAGCAATCAGGTTCAGGAAAGGAAGGGAAGTCAGGCTAGAGTAGAAGGGAGAAGTGCTAAAAAGATCAAGGAAAACACTATAAAGTAAGGCAATTTAAATAGACTATAATAGATGGAAGGGCTATCAAAGGTATGACAGAAACACTAAGGATGGCAAGATGAGCAAAGTGGGCACTAATAGAATATGAACAGGGAAACCATCACATGGTGAATAGTTCAGTTTCACGGGAATACAAGCAGGGTTCAGGCTGACTGGCAGCGGTGAGTGCCAGGCAGAATCACACAGGTGAGAACTAGGCAGCAACAGTGTGGTAATTCCCTGCTCAGTGGGTATCAGATCCACAATAGTTTCTGATAACCTGAAAGTAGCATTTTGTGAATATGCCAAAATACTTGGGAGAGTTACCCATCCTTCCGAGGTTAGAAAAGGGCCGTGTCCCATCCTGAGTGAGGCTGGAAGGCATTAGGAAACACTGGACCCAGGAATGAGTAATCCCTGCCTGGATGCCTCTGAAAGCTTTTCCCAAATCCACTGATCTCACTAACACTGTAAAATTGCATTTACAAAATCGTGTGTACCTGTGTATGAAGCATCTACAATGAGATGCGACATACACGATGATAGATGGCCAAGGCTGCAAAGGTGACAGCATTCACCTATAGTACTCGATTCAGACAACCGTGGAGAAATCAGAGGTTCTAGCAGGGACTGGAAGGGACAGCTCAGTAAGCAAGGTGACACTGCTGCGATCATCACTGAGCAGCCTTGGGAAGACTAAAGTTGGAAAGGCACAGGGGAGGAGCTGCTCAGCACCCCCTGAGCCAGAGTCACGGGAGGAAAGGCATTCTCAAAGTCTGTACCTGGTATTCTACATCTTAAACTGTGGGCATCATGGGCCTCTACAGAGTGCAGGGTGAAGGGGACCGTCTGTCATAAGGAGCTTAACAACAAACAGCAGTTTTGTCTGTTTGCTTCTTTGTCTCTGGGAGAACTGACCTGACTCAGGGAAAAAGCTTCACTCTAAGGTCTATAATTGCCTCCTTTTCCCCACTGCATGCCAAGATATGCCGGCTTTCCTTGCTATATTATATCTGCACGGAAGTTCTCACTGAGGTTCCATAAGAAATGACACTCCAGGCCTCCAACGCATGTGCTGACCTACTCCTGCTCCCTTGTAGCCTGATGGGTTATTCTTGAGGTGGCCGAGAAAGGCCTCCTTCGAGCATTTCTGGCTAGCCTCATTTATTTACTTAAAGAACCCCATCTGAGATGTGTCCCTCTCATCCCCAGGCCACCTTCCCTCTTAGCACCCTTTATCCTCCCTCCTCCCTGTCCAAGCCCACAAAGAAGCCATGTGGAAAAAAGAGGCTCTGGCATGACTAAGACCTTCCACTTACTAACAGACCAAAGTCAGTGGCTTTCGTCAGGAGCTCCAAAAATGTTGCAGGAACATGCCTTGCTCCTCTGGGTGCCTTGCGATACTCAGCTGTTTCTTTAGATGTGTGAAAACCAATCAATACCTTCAACCAGAAACCCAACTAATACAGGAAGAGAGACAGCAGCTTCATTTCTAGACTAAGGGGGAAATTTATTGCCTGGGAAGTTAAATCTGAATGAGCAAAACCAGGCAACTTGGATCAACCCATCTATCCCATGTCCAGACCTTCTGTCCAGAGGGCAGAGAGACTCGGTCAAACTTCTAACACAGACACCCCGTAACTCAATTAGTGTCCACTGGTGAGAAAAAGCAACCGGGCTAATAAAAAGGAGAGAGCGGCACTTCAATCGTCCGATCTTCCTTTTCCCCAGACACCATTACTTAGAGGAAGGTCACAGCTTGCAGCACGCTGGGTTCACAGTGGAAACCTCTTGCTTATCTGAATAGGTTCCAGTTGCCCTGTTGCAAGCAGACAATTGACATCCCACTGTAATCAATATCAGACTTCAAAGAGTCCAGGCCTATAAGTGAAGATGAGGCAGGAGTCAGGGGTGCCGTCTCAGGGAAGGGGGGAGCAGAGGAGGAAAGACAGGCCCTCGAGAGCAGAGGGGTCAGATGTTGACCTTCCCACGTTCGGTGCAGAGCAGGGCCTGCAGTGACAGCTTACTTATATGAGCAGCTTTATCTTAAGAAGCAAACATTCTCGGAAGAGCTAGTCCTAAGTCATCGAGGTAGATTAGATTGCAGGCAACTAGTCGAAGCCTCTCTACTTTCGCCTCTCCAGTGACTCACTGTCTATGAGTGTTGGGACTGGCTGTGTTAGTGAACAAACACACTAGAGTTCCCACGCTGTGGAGCCTGGGGGGTGGCAGTACATTCTCTCTCCATCTACTAAAAGTCATCACACCCAGGGCATTATCGCAGGAGAGGACTGAAAAAAAAAATCACTTTCTCAAGCTGCAAATGGCTACAGACAACCTCCAGGGCAGCTGTGATAACCCCCAGGGTGTTCGGCAGAGGCTTTGCCAGAGGCCTGAAGGAGTGAGGAGGTACAGATGAAAAGACAGCTGAGGGAGGACACACTGGCCTTGTCTTCTTCTTCTGACTGAACCTCCCCAGACCTGGGAAATGCTAGACTTCCATAAAGAGCAAGACAGTTTTGATCCTCCTGGTAGAGGTTTAAAAGCACACTTGTGAAAATCAGGAGTAGTTGACCAACTAACCACACCTTAGTAGAGAGTAGGAACACTCTGAAGCCAAATCTACTTCATAAAATCATTTGATTCTTGGTGTGAGACACATGCTTTGGAAATAGAAATGAGGAGAATAGCCACCCCCAGTTTTCTGAAGAGTCCACTGCTGTTGTATGGCCTTCCTAGAGAACTGATTTACTAACTGATTTACTATCTGCTCTCCTTCTGATCCCTTTGCTGGCTAAAATGGTCTCAAGCAACCAGTTTCCATCCCATTCATTGCTGTGGTTCTCAGTCCTGACTGGACACCTGAATCCCCAGGGAACACCTGAAAACTCAAATGTCTCCACGGCATGGGGTCAAGTCGGCAAGAGGCCCTAAGTGGGGAGCAGTTATCAGTAATCTTTAAGCTTCCTTGGTTGTTCCAAGGTACATGCATACTGAGGCCACTAATTCTGGATAGCTGTCACCTGAGTAGCTATGACAGTATGGCATAACTTCAAATGTGACCCCTTAGAAGGAAATATAATCTTTAACCCCCACCCTCAGAAACTGGTGGGGTCACTGGTGTGAACATCAAGATTCTGAATTTTAGTGGTATGGCCAAGAGCACTACTGCACACTGGAGGCTAAGAACTCCCTACCAAGGGTTATCCCTCAGTGTAATAATGAACAGTGGAGCAACGAGGTGCTTTTACCCGTTTTTAAAAACATTTAAGAGGGAAAGAGAAAAGTGGGAACTGTAATTGTCTAGTTCCAGACCAGCATCCCAACTATACATTTTAACTAAATTATACTCTAATAGGAAACTTTGGCAACTACTTTTCCTCTGAGGCTAGCGATGGAGAGGAAGGAAACGGTGAACAGCACAGGCCCTGGGGCTGAAGGCATCCAGGGCAGCAACTTGGGTAATGCTGATTTTGGAAAAATATGTGAGACGTAAGAAAACTTGATTTCCCTGAAGGAAGAAGGGAATTAGAACTTCAAGTTGGCCTTGAATAGAGAAGCTCTCCTGAGAAATTTCAAGAGAAAGCAGATTTCTTTGGTGTGCTCCCAGAGTGTGAAACCAGCCTAAGCAGAAGTGAAAGACAGAGGCTGAAGAGGTGCAATAAGGAGCTTGGAATGGCCACTGGTGAAATGGGCATGATCTCAAACAGGGGAAGCCCATGTACCACAGGATTCGCGATGACCCATGTACCACAGCATTCGCCATGCACCTAGATGCACTCCTGTCACAGCAAAAGGTGAGGCGCTTTGAGGACCCTTTCAACTCTAAAGGTCTATGATTTCAAGAGAAGGGAAGGAAAGCCAAAGGGTATCTGAAATCAGTATCCATTCACTTGACTGGGAACCTACAATGATCAAGGCAGGCGCTGTGTGAGGCTTTGGAGATGTGAGGAAAGCACAAATAGGTACCTGCTTCTAAGGAATGCACAGTGTCAAGGGGCACAGACAATTCCTTACCGATCACATACGGTAATACGTGACAATAGAGGTATTCATGGAACTCTGATCATGGAGACAGCCTGTCAATTTAGGAGAAGTGAGTACAGTATTAAATAAGAAAAGAGGTCTTTAGGAGCTGGGTGGTCAGATGAGAGTCCATGCACAACGAACTGAGACATGTAGGCCCTGGTCCATCTGGGCACTGTGATCACTTCACTATGGCCGAAAAGTTGGGTCTGTGTAAGAATTGTGAGGAAAGAGGCTAATAAGGCAAACAAAAGCCACTAGAAGACAAAAGGCTCTTTTAGATCAAGCAAATGAAATGAGTTTTATGGCCTGAAATAATTATGGCCTGAAATAACAGGGAACCAGTAGGTAAAAGCTGGGAAGTGGCACACTTATTGGAAATTTCAAAAACTCTTTCTTGTGTTAGTGTAAGAGAGACAGACTGACAACGACAAGCCCTGGAGGAAGGAGACCAGCTGAGACAATTAGGCAGCTCAGGCAAGAACAGCAAGGACACAAGCTAAACAGGAGGCTGTGAAGAGGGAAAGGAGTGTAGGACAGGGAAGATGGGTTTTCAGTGTGGGTGCTGAGGGGGTAGGGCAGCATTTGGAAGTTGACCCAGGCAGGGGACAAGGCAGTGTGGGCTGAGAGAGCAGGGAGTTTGTGGCTTAAACTGACTCCACACTGGACAGGGCCACTGTGGAGGTGAGGAGTGTGGAGAGAGAACATCCCTGCTGGACCCATGCATCTCGAAATCAGATGGCAGGGCAACCCCTGATGCTTCCCTCTCTGTTCCTTCTGTTTAACACCCAGCTATGGCAAACTCAGGACACTCACCCTCATGGTCTTACAGAAATCCTCCGGCCTCTCCAGGGAAATGAGTTTTTAGCAAGCAGGGCAGATGGCTTCCTGGCAGGGCTCTGTCTGCCACCGTCCCACAAGACTCTTTCTTAATGGATTTTCCTGTTTCTACGTGGCATGTTGGTACACTTCCACTACAAGCTTTCACACTTTCTCACAGTTCATTACCCAAACAAGCCAAGGGTTTGTGCCCATTTAAAACACCACAGAAATAATCTGTGGAAACATAAATCTCATCCTTCGTGAATGAAAGACTCCCAGTAGCCAGAGATTAGAAAGTGCCGTTCAGGACACGCACAGCTGAATCACATCCCACCCACACATCTCTCATCTGTGAGGATTCCCTGCATTATTTCATCCTTTTGGACTTGATGCTCTTTCTGGAAGGTACTAGGGTTCCTTTGGGAAATGGGCTGAGGCATGCACTAACAACCTGTGCTCTTCCTTCAGCCATTGATTGCTCTAATGATAGCTGAATGACTCTCCAGGCTTTCAACCACTTCTGCACAGAAGCTCCTTCCCTTGGCTTTCCCTGTCCACCTGCCCATTACTGCCCCCCATCCCAGGTAAACACTCACAGCTTTTGCGAAGACACCCATAAGTTCTGGGAACTGATGTGTCAGGAGAGCCAGCATGGCTGTGAAGGAACACAGTCCAGCAGTGAAGAGGATGAAGAAGGGGAGCTCCTTCTTGGGGTAAACTGAGACTTCATGGAAAGCTGAGGAAACCAAAAGGGAGCCATTAAGACACAAGTAGATGCATTTTTAGGGACCCTGACCCCTCTCCCTTGGCTACAGTGTGCCGGAAATGAAACGGGCAGAACACTGGACATTTCCCAGCTCACATCTGCCCCGCTGCCTCTGTTTCCTAGCTGCTTCTTCCAAACCCAAGTTCTACCTGCAGCGCTGTGGTGCAACAGGGTCAGCTTGTGGGCATCCCACATTCATTGGCACCATCTATGTTTAATATACAGTGTTCCTTTCCCAAAAGCAAATACAAAACAGCAAAACCATGTCCAAATTACAGCACATACTTTGAAAGGGAAACCCCACATCAAGTGTGAGTGTGCAATGCATCAAGGTACACCTGTCCCATTTTTATTTTCCTGTGTTTTTTAAATTATTTTAGTCAGGCAATATTAGTTTAGCTTGTGTTTTCTCTTGAGAGTCCAAGGGTGTCAGTGGAGGTTGCTACCCAATCGACATTCGATGAGGTCTTCACATACAGACCTGTTCAGTCTTCAGGAGCAAGGGTCAAATTGATAGGATTATTTGACACAACTGGAGGAAACTCCTAATGATAAACATGCTCAAAATAATTGTGAGGCTATGGGAACTAAAGGTCTTTAGAGTGTCTTTCATAGCACTCCAACATTAAACACTGGGTTTGGGTAAAACCCAAAGAGCGACGGTATCAAAACATAGAGAATATAATGAACTACTCCAGTCAGCTTATCACAGGACTGCCTGTGGCTGGTAGAGATGCTGGCCAGGAGGCATGGGGCTGTGGGCACAAAGGAGGTACTGGGAAACTGCAGGCTCACAATACTTGTACTGGGACCCACAGGCTTGACTCACTCCACCATGGAAATACAAACTCTACAGGTCCTTCATTGCCCATTAAGATTTTTCACTCAGAGCCCTAATCAACAGGACTGAAAACAAAGAGTGCAAACTACCTATCAGGAGCTATAGAGCACATGGAAGCAAGCCTCCCTGCACATCCCTGGAACAAACCTGGGGTAGAGAGCACTTAGGGCCTACTGTGCCAGTCATTATACTTTTAACACTCAAAAGTATGGGTAATGTTTACAACCACTAACACTCTTTATATGTCACTTTCAAAATGCAACCTGTAAGAGATTCTGCAGAGATATTACACTTGAATCATGGCACCCAGTTCAATAAATCTGACCTACATTTAAAACATTGCACTTTTCAGAAAACTGACTTTCTACCAGAAACTTAACAAGGACATTATCCACATGACACTTTAATAAGGATCTGCCTCAAGGGGGCATCAAAAGGTGAATTATGGGTCCATGTGGGGATTTCTGAAATCAAATTTAATGTCATGTGATGTACCAGGTGCCATTAAAATGAAGTTCTGACAGCGGAACACTACAGGGCTCTCCCAGCTCTTTAAACAACAAACTGCAGGCTGGGGTGATGAGCAAGGAAACAGGTAAAACACATCCAGAGACCCCAATCTGATGTCACCAGTCACTTTTGTACCTAGCTGCCACCATTCACAACTGGCTCAGTAGTGCTAGCATCTGAAATTTTACTATGTGCCAGCTCTCCAAAGTTAAGCTATTCTGGGGAAATATTTATATATGCTATAGCTATTAGAGATTGATATATCCAGGGCTAGTAAAAGGAAAAGAGGGTGACGGGAAAGAAGAAGGGAAGAGCCAAAGGGGGATTAGTATCTGAGGGAGGAAAGTATTTCCCAAGTCAGGGCCACATGAAGAGCCTGGACATGGTCCTTGCACACAGTCTGATTGGATAATAGCTATTTAGCCTGGATTGTCAAAACAATGTTGTACTACAGTAAACCAAAATAATACTTTCCACATGTGGTGTGACCATTAGGCTGTGAGCTCCCAAGGCACCTGAGGGCAGGGTTTTCGTCCTGCGCTCTATGACACAGTGCTCAGGCTGCACGTGTGCTCTGCACATGTCAGCCAACTCACTACGTGCAACCCACGAGATGCTCACAGGGACTGGCTGGCCCACAGCATTGCCTCACCATGGACAGCACACCACCCTTCTTCATTCAGGACTCTGCCTCTGGCACCAATGCCAGTGGCCTGGATCTGCCT
Organism: Cricetulus griseus; assembly: GCF_003668045.3. Classification (NCBI taxonomy): domain Eukaryota; kingdom Metazoa; phylum Chordata; class Mammalia; order Rodentia; family Cricetidae; genus Cricetulus; species Cricetulus griseus. The sequence goes on from NW_023276806.1 coordinate 208,616,309, forward strand.
TCCCACCCATGACTCAGCTGTAACGTCATCTGACATCAGCATTTCCTCTTCAAACCCCAGCTTGTATAGACCACCTCTGACCTGAAGGAAAGCCCAAGCAGAAGTTGTAAAGAGGCCTGCCGAGAATCTGCTCTCCATCAGGGCTCTGCATGCCCATGTCAATCTCTGTGAGCTCATGATAGCTCATCTCTGCTAAATTTCAAGCCTTGGCATCTTTCCCTCTGATGGATGTGGAAAGACATGGAGAAGCAGGAAGTCCAACCTGTTCCCATAATTCATTTCTAGACCTATGCTATCAAATAAGGCCAGCGGTTGGGAGAAACTTAACAAGGACATTATCCACACTTATGGTTCCCGCCTCTTCACATCCCATCTTTTGTAATGTCACCCTCCCTGGATGACAGGAGGGCTGCCCAGGAGCGACACTTACAGGGAAGCAGTTCCCGGTCTGCTGTTTCTGTACAGATTGGGTATGGATAAAATAGGTGTCCCTTCTCCAAGGGGTAAGGGATCATGCGGAAAGCTGCAAAGGAAAGACAATACATTAAAGGCTTCTATTTACCTCCCAGCTTCCCAACCTCAGAAGAGAACTCCTGAGCATGCGTCTTCCGAGAAGACAGGCAAGACTCCCCAAACTCTGAGGCACGCGCCAGACAAAATGTCAGCGGTGCAGAGTGATGCATTCCACACACATTAATCTCACACCGTATATTCTGGGCAAAACTCACAAAACTGGGTGGGGACAGAGGTGCCGAAGGGCAGGGAAACCATCAATATCAATGCCTAGGGTTTCATCATGTATAAAATATTATAAAAATGTTTTAAGCCCTAATTCAGTAGAGCCTGGCCAACGGTAATAATGCAAACCTGGACTGAAGGGCTCTCCCAGAAGTGCACGTGGATTGACTTGTTGGAGCTCACTGCAGATTGTACAAAAATGAAAGGCATTCTGCTGTGTCTGCTCTAAAAATATGTCTAAGTAGATTACAAGTCCAACCAGGATGGACGAATACGAAAACTTGAAAACACATGATTGGAGAGGAATTTCTAAACTTTATGAAACTTTTAAATCTTTCAGTATCATGCAGGGGAAAATGGCTGGGAGAGATTGATTGTCTACATTTTGATGATGTCAGGCCACCTAAATTCTGTGTCTGTGGCATCAGATGGCATTACGCTTTACACTGAGTTATGGCTTTCCAATCAATCCATCCATCCCCATTATCGAGTGTGTTATTCTCCCTGTCCCAATGTCATCGGCATGTTAGTCTCACTGTTCCTATGAGCAGTGCTCATGGAGTTAATTGTTCTTCAACAGATGTCCTTTAACGGCTGCATATTGTAGACACGGAATGGAAAAGCCATACATACCCTGAGAACGTCAGTTAACAACCCGGCCTGTATGTATGTTCATGAGGGATGGTGGCAACGAGCAACGGTATAGTTTTAAATGCTACGTTTTAACGAACCATGCAACATCCTTAGCCCTATCCCTACCAAAGCCTTTACAAAATGCTGTCAATGTACACATTTGTCTTTTGCATACTTATTTCAAGTAAGAATCAGAAACAAAGAAGGTCCTCCCTCAAAAGAAATGACAAGGTCCCATTGTAACCGGCATCAGTGCACATATGGTATTTATTCTGGTGTCTGAATATTATTTAAAAGTAAAAACAGTATGTATGTGATTCCAGCATTTGGAATGCGGTCAATCTACACCACAGTGGTATCTCTGGGAGGTTAGAGCACATTGCCATGGAGACTATAAATCACGATAAATGTGGGATTAGAGCAGAGCCAGTTTGCTGGCAGTTTGCTGAGGTAAAAATGTTATCAATTTTCTTCTTGTAACAGAAACCTCTTAAACAGATTAAAACATTAAAAACACCCCAGACTTTAGCTCTTCTTATAATGGGAGGCTCATCCTAGTTCAAGCAGACCCTTTCACACAAAGATGACTTTTGCCCGTTAGCACAAGTGACAGAAGAATTGTGTCATGGTTGTTAAATCAGGAAAATGTTGAGGAGGAAGCCAATGTCTCTCCCACCAGAACCAGGCTCGCAAAAGAATGAAAACAAACAAAATACACACAAAAAACTTGTAGCAATTGTATAGCATCCACCCACCCAAATCTCTTCTGGGATGCACTTATTTTTACATTTCAGCCGTATTATGGCAGGGTTTCAACACACCTTTTCATATGTGATAGTGTCTCAGATCTCCACCTGTACCCAGGCCATTGTTTTTAATGTATTCAAGTTCATGATACCAAGAGAAAAGAAAAGTTCCCGTGATGTAACTAATTTAGAAAAGTAAACTTTATTTAAAAATTGAAGCTAGTTTGACCTTCAGAAAATTATTTTTAAAAGAAAAATATGAGTGCAAGCTCTAGAGAATACTTGACAATAGAAATCTAATGGCAGATTAGCATCTTCAGATGAGAATTCTTCCTTCCATATTTGGCACACACAGAGGACTTTATGCATCAATTTAGCCTTTTTTATTTTAATCAGCTCTCATCGTTTTCGGAAAGGGTGATTTTGCTAGTACACAATTTTTTAAAAATAATATAGACAAGCTTCTTGCATGTTTATGATGCCCTCAGTATCTCTTTTTCTCATGCCAGATATCATTTACATTGAGTTCATAAAAATAATACTAAGCCCGGCTTCACTAAACAAAAACAAATACAATTTCTACTTGCAATTCTACCCTTCACCCACCCTGCTGCACAGGGTCCAACAAAGACTGAGATAAGAATGGGGGTCTGGAGAAGGGGAGAGGCACCGCACACCTTGCCAGCTCCCTCCCACCTCGGGTCCCTCTCACAGAGACAGGCACTGCCTCCATGAGCCTTGAAGCATTCACCAAATGCAGAGATTTTGGTCAATGTGGAGCCTAAGAAGGCACCTCTTTAGTGGTTCAAATAAGAGTAGAAATAGATCATTGAAGATAACTATTTTAGAAATGACGACAAACTTCCTGAAAGTCTTTGAGAAACATATTTTAGGTAAATTAAAATTGTACAGATATTGGGTTCAAAAATAAGCAAGAAAGCCAGGCTGCTGGCAGTTGAAACACAATAACCAATGCTATTTCCACTTCATATGCTCTCTCCCTGGCTTGATGCTGTATGTGCCTTTGTTCAGAGGTGCAACTGAAGTCCCCGGTCACTTAAGGGGCTTGTGAAAACATGCCACACAACTGTGTCTGATGCATGTACCTGGCTCCTTCCCTCTCTGACCAGAGTCACTTCCAGGGCTCCAAGATGCTCAGGGCTGTGCCGGTCAGAGGATCTGGAGCACCAACAAAACCACAGATGACAGAAGGGTGGAGACATGAGAAAACTACGAACCGTCACCCTACACATTAAACAGATAGAAGACAGCTTTTGTTTGATATTTTTCCTTTCAGATAGAACGTTATTGAGATGATTTGTAATACAGAGAATTGAGAATCCCAGCTCTACCTCTCATCATTAGTCTCTTGTCAAAAAGTGTGAGGTTTTTAACAGTGCTACTAGGTAAGCTAAGAACTCACTGTCCCTATACTGGTAGAGCTCAGACCCATGTGCCAAGCTGCCCCATACAGGTCAGGGTTCTCTTTCCTTCCTCCTCTACTGAAACCAGTCTTCACCTTCTCCATCAGAGCACACTGTGAATGAAAACGGTACTAATAAATAGACCTGCAACTGCTATAACAGAAACTTACCAACAAAATGCAAGTTTTGTGTCCATGTCTGCGTGCAGCCAACAGCCATGGACACCGCCTGTCTCTCATTAGTCATTTCAGTACAGACATGAGGAAAAGACAGACATCAAAGCCTGGCTTTTGATCCATATTCTTTTAACTACAACAGCGAAGGAAACTGACCTTGAAAAACTCATTTTCCTTTGGCTGGATTTAAGCATGGTTTGTCCTAATTTTGAAGAAGGAATTCTAGGGTCTGACAGTGAACTTCCTAACTTACTAGTGACTCGATACCCTGTAATTCTCTGTTCCTAGAGCTATGATAGCACCGCTTGCACTATCTACCTATATACACAAATATGCGTGTAGTTGCTTTTGAACATATATGCATAAAACATGTATGTGGAAAATGTATGTGTACACACACAAATGCTTCTTACAGAACACTTTCACCTTCGTATCAGCAAACATCAATGCCTGTTACAAGGGAAGGATTCAATAATTGTTTGCTCAATAGAGTATATGCACTCAGGAAAACACAGAACTTATCTTTAAGAACTTAGGAAAAAAACAAAATTACAGGAGCCTGCCTGCTGCACTATTCTAGAGACTGATCCTCCAGTGGTGCAGGATCACTGTAGCTTGCGAGTTTGGGGGCAGCCTTGGCAGCACAGGAAGATCCTGGCTCTTAAACAAAAACTTTAGGCACTCCACATTATGGTTTGTTACCAAAACAGAGCACATTTAGAATCAGGCTGGCTCTCTATCTTGCCATTACCTAGAGACTGGTTGTCAGTGTCTTCGACCAATCACCACTTTCTCACAAATCACAAATTGCATCCTCAGAGCTGTGAGGGGCACAGGCTGGGATCAGTTAGAAGTGCAAAAGGTAGCAGCCTTATGGAGGGACAGTATGGCTAGAGGAAATGCCCTGAGAACCACATCCTACAGTGAGGGCATTTGCCATTAGGTTCAAAGAGAATAAATTAGAATCATAATCTGATCCTATGCTTCAACAATGGGCCATTTTCCCCTCTCAAAGGAAACACCCTGCTTAGTCCCCCTCACAAACTCCACCTTCAAATCTTATACATTATTTAGTGGATTCTTGGGGGGGGGGGAGGCTCCAAAAAGAAAATAAAGAGTTCTATTTGGTTGGGCAGAAAAATATAGACACAAAGAAAGGCTAAGTGGTTTACCCCATGGCATAGCCCTCTTCTGATGTATGGAACAAGAAAATTAAAGTTCACAGCTGTGGTCAACAAACAACCGTGCTTTCTAAAATAAATAGTGACAAAGTAGAGCCTTGAAAAGATCAAGGTGGGAGAGAGATAAGGATGCATCAGTACTGAATATAGGTAAAACAGACCTGCCATTTAAAACAGATGGCACAAAGTGCATTCATTACTGGTGCAGTTGAAGTGAGACCTTTCTTTCATTCATGCGTGATCTTTGTATGTAGCTTATACTTGCAGTGGTGCATGTGTATGAGCATAAGCAAAGGCAGCAGTGTTTAAAACAAACATAATTTTGATAAGGTGGCAGCTTTGCAATAATCCAAGAAACATAAAATCTTAATAGTTGAAACTCTTCCCCCTTCTTAATTATCCTGACTTTGAGGGACAGATTTCGTAATTTTGGGGGCTGGGACAGTGTTGAATCAAACATTTTGGAAACCTTTGAAATGCTGATGTATTGTGGTTGAGGAGTCAAGGGTGTTTTTCCCCCTTTAACTACCATATGCTTCAAACACAATCTCTGTTATATATCAGCTAGACGTTGGAGTTTGCAAAAAGGAGGGAGGGCTCAACTTAATTGGTGGAAAGCCCACTGAATTCTAAAGAATGACTAGTTCTGTAACATAAAAAATGCACTGAAAGGGGGAAAACGCCTTCTATTTCTATCTTTAAATGAATAAGAAAGAACCAAGTTGCTTTGCTTTTAAAGATTTCTAAAACACAACTTGGGTAACAATCATTTCTAACATGGAACCTGGTAAGATCAGGTTCTGTTATCTTCTCTCCTGAGTTCTCTTCTTAATAAAATTGACAAGTCTGGTGGAGTTAAGCAATGGCCTTACATTTCAGAATGAAGAAAATGAATGACTCAGAAGAAAACCTGAGCTCTGAGGCTGGAGATGTCAAAAGGCGCCACCAAGTGTCACACTGGGGGAAGTGCAGTGTCTTCTGTTGGAGCTGCTGGGAGGAGGAGGGTGGTCTGCCATCATCTTAAGGGAGGTGCAGCAAGAGTGGAGGTCGCCAACACGAGGCGTTCATAGGACATTCTGTTTCATATGACCTCTCAGTTTCCAAAGTTAAGACAGTAGATACCACTATCAGCAGGTAAGCCAGAATTCTAATCCAAGTCTTCTGATTTAAAACACAGCTATGAGGCTGGAGAGATGGCCTGGTGGTTTAGAGTACCTTCCCCGTCCCTGCCACCCACCCCCCACGCACACACATAACGTAAAAAATAATAAAAGTAAATCTTTAAAACACAGAGATGTGAACTTCTAATTTAAATGAGAAGTCACAGATCTAGAAGAAAGGATTGCAGACAAATGCTTAAGGCTGCAGTAGTTATTCTTCCTTTTAAATTGCATGAAAGACCTATAGCTTCTTTAAAAAGAAAGAATGGCCAAAAACACTTACCATGAAAGACTTTTCTAAATATGTGCATATGCGTAAGTATACACATATAAATACATACACATCTTTTGCTTATTGAAAACACATGTGTATTGTACAAAATTTGAAGAATACCAATTGTGCCACAGGGTAAACCACTGGTTTTCCTTTGTGCCTATATTCAGCAGTAGCAACTAACGTTTGGTAAATCCATTTCAGTTGCCTTCCTTTGTTTATACATATGTATTTATTATATTATTCCTACTGAAATATTTGAATCAATATTAAATAATAGAGAAGTTTGATTTTATTCAGGATGGGTAACTTTCTAAACTAGAAAGGACCAACTGTAAGACACTACACCCTAGCTTATATGTAGTGATATAAATCTAAATATGACATTCCAAGCAAATGCTTCAGAGATAACTAGTGTCTTATCTTCATCTGTTTACTGCAGAGAAGAAAATATGGACTTGCATTTGCCTCCTGGCTCTCTGAACAGAGGCTACAAACTCACCAGCCACTCTCCTCACTGTTTCTTCTGCTGGAGAACAGAGGTGACCATCTCTCTTCTGCCTAAGCTAGAACATTATCAGGACAGCAAGTGAAAAGATGCAAATGCAAGGAAACTGAACACAGTCCAGGTTTGAAAACACTTCTCAAGGTTCCTGGCACTCAGATTTCCTCAGGTATTTGGTGCGCAGTGAGCCTACTCATAGATCTCCGTTCTAAAGTTGATTAGTGTGGCTCTCTCTGGAAACTGAATGGCACTGCAACTGATTTGGGCTGGGATCCCTAGCTGATTTCCACAGGAAATATTCATCTACAAGTATCAGATTCCCAGTTGGTGTTTTCTATAGGTATCTGGTTCTCTTGCCTTACTGTTTCACATATAAAAACTCATACCCTTAGTCCCAATGAAGTATTCTATCCATGTAGTTTGAGGTAATCCCTGACACTCTTCCTACTCTGTTGATCTGCCATGTCCCCATGTCACTCTGTGTCTCTTGACCCTTCCTGGTGCTCCAGAGAAACTCTGTATTGCTGACTGATTACCAACTTCCCAACGATTTCTAGTTATTATCCAAAGGGTTTTAATTGTTTATGGTGATGTCACTCCTAACACCATGCATTTATCACCATCTGCTTTGTGCCATTTTGGGTCCTTTCCAATGGGTTGGATCTTATCAGTCAGGTCCAATTGATAAGTTCCCACTCTCATTCTCAGGATGCCAACCTATAGATAGGTTTTTAGTTGCTAAGCCAATTGGTCTACTTAGCTTTGACACTAGATATCATGTCTCACAGTGGATTCTTCTGGGCTCTTAGGAATCTTCCTAATGTTTAACATTTTCTTCTTGTGTTTTTAACAAGGAACCTTATAAGCAATGATCAGTACAAGCTGGAAAAATCTGCACAGACCCACAGTCACTTGAATGAGTATAACTGACCCAGACACCTGGCTATATTATTACACTCATCAAGCAGAGTGAGATACATTTGCAAGTTAGCATCTTTCAAGTTATAAACAGAAAATTATGTAAAGGAAACTTGTTAATTATCTGAGAAAAACTTTCAAAGCAACTAAACAAAAAGTTCCCAACCACCTTTGAACCTCATCTTTGTTAGCTTACTGCCATCCCATCCTCCTACCGCCCTGGCCCTGCCACTTCCTCAACCAAACTGGATTCTTACTGGGTCTTGGAAGGGCAGGGACAGGAAGGAACAGAAGCTTATCGAAGTGAAAATGGAAGCAGAAAAGATAAAGAACAAAAAGGATTTAAAAGACTTGTTTGTGAGTCTGATCAAAGTAAGTGTAAACTAGGAAAAAACTAGCAGAGATTCCAGTATGTTTTGTTTTGATTTTTGCTACATGTTGTGCTTGTTTTGCTTAAAATGGTATTAGCCATGTTTTTGTACATGTTATCCAATAACATACATAGGATTGGTTCTTTTTCCTTAATTCACAATCTCCTAACAACCCTACAATTTGCCATTTCTTCACAATATTCTTGCTTATAGTACTGCCCTGGTTTTCAGGGTTTGTTCTCCTGTCACCTGACTCCTACAGTTAACTCTTGCTGTTCTAAGCTCTATCTTCTTAAAAATCACTAGACAGCTGGCAAGGGCAGTCAGTTACTCCTCCTCACTAGGTGAGAAGGAGTACAAGGTCAAGAAGTACACGTCACTTGCCATTAGAGCTTACTTTGCTTACACAGAATGATGGCAACTGTAGAGAGCATGTCGGAGCTAATTTATGCCTCCATCTAACAAGAATTTATAAGACACACATCCATAAGACATCAGGGTTCAACGGGCATGCTATTGTTTTGAAACGTATCTGGGGTGCTTTTGCTAATAATTTTTTTATTGGGAGTGTTCTTTTTATTTTTCTTTGGTTTCTTAACACAGAAGACATGTGTTCTATAAATAAAAAGTTCCCTGTGAAACAACTGTGGGTGAAGAGGGACAGAATTCCTACTTATTTCCATCTTTGTGTTCCATCAAGAAGCTGGCCTTCAGCTCTCTTCTGCTGTGATCTCTGGTGAAACCCAGAGGAACAATGGGAAATGAGAAGGACAGTGGCCAGACCCCATGGTCCGTCCACCAGGTGTGTCTGACCTATCTCCTTGTTACATTCTTTCCACAATGTCCTTTGGTGATGTCTGTTTTCCATGATTCTACTGTTCCAACACTAAAGAGGCAGACCAGCCACTGCCCTCAGACCAGGGAGTATGAAAGCGTTCCTGTTTGCTCAAGTGTGTTCAGAGCCCAGACTAAACACTGGCTTGATCTCTCTTGGAAACACTTTCTCTATGTGCACAGTGTAAGCGCTACGCTAGGAGGTCGGGGTGGACTCAGGAAGGCTAATCCAGCAGCAGCAGACTGGGGGAAGATGATGCCTCATCTGCCGTGGTGCTGTCTGCTAGCAATGTTTGGTAATTCTTACTTCGGTGCGGGATAATTGTGGCTTGAATCCAACTCTACAACCAAGGCTATAGGAAAGTCCAACACAAGGCCTAAGCCTAATGCAAAGGTTACTATGATGTCCATGGGCTGTGCAGATCTCCAGGGAGGTTTTTTAAGATGGTACAGAACTCCTCTAGAGTACCCAGAGTTACTTATCTCTTGTATGAAGGTACATTTCTAACCTAGAAGTGGCACCACCTCAGCAACACCCCATCTCTGGGGATCTGGAGTATCAAATAATCAGCTGCCCTGATAATGTGATATACTGGAAACAAAAGCCAGGCACGCAAATTCTCATTGTTCGTTATGAACTGTTGTGGCAAAAATAGTTCGAGCACTCTATGTTCTTAAAGAATGTGTAAAGAAAAAAATTACTTACTGCCTTCCCACGTACAATGCAGGAGGTTCAAAGCCCCTTCCACCCTCTTCCAGTGTGCAAGATGAAAGAATGCATATGCTATTGCTTCACTGTCTCCTCTCTTCAGGATGTGCTCTGGCGGGAGGATCAAGCTTTTCATTTCTAGTAGATACTGAAATGAAAAAAGCATGAGGCAGATGTGTTAACAGAAAGTGATTAGGAATTAGTGAATAGACTCATTTCCCAGAAACCACCATTCACAAACATCTCTCCAAAACTGCAGCCTCATTGCTACATTTGATGGCAATTACTGAAACACCCAGCAATATCCAGTTTGTTGGCAGGTGATTAGCTTTGCACTACTTTCCTTCCATGAAGATCAGAGACTTGTAGGCTAAAATATTCTACTCAAAGAGAGGAATACAGGCTCAAACAGCAAAAGGGGAAATGTAGAAGAAGAATAATTTGGTATAATGTTGTAACCACAATGAAAATACATAAAATCAAACATGTTATATGGCTAAACCTGCACTAAAGAGATTTGACTTTGAGTAGCACTACCCATATATTTTTTCCTATACAGACAGATCAAGAAAAATTTCACTTTTTGAAAAGAACTATTGATAGTTCTCAGATGTGGGAACAAGGAAGGTGTCGTCAGCATGTGTGTAGGAAGATCCAAGAGAATTAAATACAGACTCCAAGCTGAAAGGGACTTTTAGATCTTTCCCACAGGCTGGAGGGACTTGAGGGACTAGAGGTACTGGAGGCTACCGATTTCTTCTTATGTTTTGTCCTAAAGCAGTGTAAGACAAAAATTGTCTGGGGGGAAAAGTAATGCTATCAATCCAACTAACACTATAGTTATAATAAAAACATAAATCTGGTTGGTGGTGGTGCACACCTTTAGTTCCAGCACTAGGGTGACAAAGGCAGGTGGATCTCAATGAGTTTGAGGCCAGCCTGGTCTACAGAGTGAGTTCTAGGACAGCCAGAGCTATCATACACAGAAACCCTGTCTCAAAAAATAAACAAGCAAAATTAACTGTAATATAAATACAAAAAGTGTATTTTACACTCAGAGATAGCTGGTTATCCTCCCATGACTCTGTGACCTTAAGAGAGTCCATTGTGGTTTACATAATGCCTGTAATAAGGTCCCAAAGCTATGAATCGTCAGAAAGATCTAGAAGTCATACAATGCACTATGGACTATAGTGTTTTAGAGTAAGAAAACATAGGAAGACCATTTTGTTACCATCAGTAATCTTCAGCAAAATTAATGAGGAGCAAATCTTATCTAACAAAAGCCTTGGAAGAAGATCTTCACCTGAGATTTTAATAATTATTCATAAATACCCTGCCAATTAGTCAACTTCAAAACTGAGGAAAGAGCTATATGAATCTTGAAATAAACCAAATGTGAATAAAATGGTTTAATCAACCCAAGCAGAATGAAATCTCTGTCATGTTGCAGAGAACCAGATGGTGGTGAGGGAAAAATGTAAGCTGCTTTTCCGTTTATTTCTATGACTAGGGAAAGCTCTTAAAACTGCTTCATTACACATGTTCCCTATTTGCAGGTCAAAGCAAGCTAGGATATAGGGCACAGAAAACATGAGTAGAGGGTTCAGAAAATTACTAACTGTTCTGTCAATTGTCCTGTCTGGTGGTTATGTGGTTACTTAAATTAAAACTAAACAACATAAAATTCAGATTCCAGTCTCCATGTTTCATGTCCTCAAGTGCTGCTGCACATGGCTAATTTTACTACTGCATTAAAACTTTTAAGGAACATTCCCATTATTATAGAATATTCTTTTGAACAGAGGTGCTGTAGTCAGGGGCTTACAGTCTACAAATAACTAGGCCAATTTTTAGATAGAACTCATGCCCAGTACTGTTATCAGGGCTAAGAACCTAGGACTGGAGGTAGGCCACAGACCTTGGGGAAAACCTACTATTTTTATTCTACCAAACATATATAGTATTAAATTGAATCATAATGACTTATCTTTAGCCTAATGAGTTAGTGCATCTCTCAGCCCTCAACAGACAGTCTTCTTTTATCAGTAATGGCAATTCACACAGAGACTCACAACTGGCCAACATGCAGAGAACAAGAGACTGCCATAGATGTCACATCTATATCATACCTCCTCCTAAGGCACAGGCATTATCAAAGAAAGGGCAGAGGAAAAGACCATAAAGCCAGAGTTAATAAATGCCGACAAGGAAACAGTGTTTCCAGGACATGGCAGAGCAATTGGACATAGGAACTCACAACAGTTATAAGGGCACAAAACCAGCACAAGATCACACGGGACAAAAATCCCAACGTGGAGGAGGGCGGGGATCACAAAGTCTCACGCCTAGCTGTGGAACTACTGGAAACTGATGACTTGGCTCCTAAAAGGGTATCCATGCTTCACTGATAGTTCTGGACCCATACACCTACTGGCAGCGGTGATTAAATTCAGTGGGAGGAAAAACAACCAACAAAACAAACAAACAAAAAAAAACAAAGACATGATGTTGGGAGAAGATAATGGGAAGAGGAGGTTAGAAAGGAATTGGAGCAGAGGGAATGGGAGTGACTTTGCTCAAACCACATCATATAAAGCTTGATGAGCATGGAGAAGTTGCGCTGGTGCCTCCCTAGAGCCTACCCTCCCAATGCCTCCCTAGAGCCTACCCTCCCAATGACTCCCTAGAGCCTACCCTCCCAATGCCTACCTAGAGCCTACCCTCCCAATGCCTACCTAGAGCCTACCCTCCCAATGCCTACCTAGAGCCTACCCTCCCAATGACTACCTAGAGCCTACCCTCCCAATGACTACCTAGAGCCTACCCTCCCAATGCCTACCTAGAGCCTACCCTCTCAATGACTAGTATTCATGGTACTGGAAGGTACTCTACATACTACTAGAAGATAAAGGTAACCACCAACCCAGCTACCAGTTCTTCAGTCTACAGTGATGATCTGTCTGCATGATACTCTGGTGCAACTGTGGCACAAAAGTTGTTGGACTAACCAACCACTGTCTAGTTGTACTGAAGACCCACTCCAGGAGATGAGATCCATGCCACACACTGCTCAGGTGGCCAAGAACTTGAGAATAGATTGGCTATGGACCTATAGGAAAATCAAATGCTACTGTTCTGCTAAAGGAATATGTCAATAAAATGAACCCTAATTACATTCTGTTATTCTCATAGATCAGCATCCTGCTCAGCTGTTATCAGAGAAGCTCCCTCCAGCAGCTAATGGAAACTCATAGAGACCCACAGGTGGACAATGTGAAGAGAATGGGAGACCTTGGACCACTCAGTCCTAAATGTTATGCCTTCATCAAATCCCTCCCCTTAGATCTCGGGGAACTTTGCAGAAGAGGAAGTTGAAAGACTGTATGAGCCAGTGGGGATGGAGGACACAAGGAAACAAGGATTTCTAGACACAACAGGGCTGATGCACATATGAACTCACAGAGACTATGGAAGCATACACAGGCCTGCACAGGTCTAAGCCAAATGGGGTCCCACTGCTGAGATACTGAAGTGGACACAAGCTCCTATCCTTAACCCAGAAGTTATCTTCAATTAACAACCACTTGCAGAAGAAAAATTATCTTTCTCCAATGTAGCCTCACTGGGTATTACAAACTGTACTTAAAGGCAGGCCCCGTGCTCCCATGGCCAACACAAAACAAATTCTATGTTAATTTTGGAGGGTGTTTGTCTCATAATGCCTTAGCTATGCATCTTTTGACCTTACAGATCTTTCGCTTATATATAATGGTTTCCAACTTTCTGTTTTTATGTAATTTCTGTGTATGAGCATGTGTGTCTCCACACCTAAGTGTGTTTCTGATCCTTTTTCTTTGGCCATTTTTAGTTTCTAGTGGTTTTGTCCTATTGTTTTCTAATGAGAAAGAGAAAAAAAATGGATGTTGATTTGGCTGGATGGGGAAATAACTTGAAGGAATTAAATTAAATTAAAATTACATTGTATGCATGTATGGAATTATCAAACAATAAGAAGACAATCTATAGATACCCATGGTAGGAACATATACTCATTGAAAATGAACACATTATAATAAAAACTGTAATAAATATAATACAAAATTTTATTTAAAAGCATTGTTGACACCAGGACATCTACATGCACTTGGAGAGTGATAGTAAATGTGAGTCCGTACTCAGTCGGCAAACTGAATTCAATGCATGCATGTGGCTTCAACCATCATCCAGAGCCCACTACATAGGCTGTGAGGCGATACTTAGTTCCCCTCTAAGCTCTGTCTGACCCTGATGTATGTACATGTAACCCCTTAGTTACATGTGTCCTTTTGTCAGCTCAGTCACAAAATCCTCAAGGACATGGACTTTGTCATCTTTGTGCTAATTTCTCAGTGCTTCCTTTTAATCACCTTGCACATATATGCTAACTTAAATTCAAGCTCCCAATGTGGAAGCTCCTGACCTGGTCAATCTAATGAGGTCAACAAGCACTCACCTAGGAGACTTAGCTCTGCCTTCTGACTGCATCTACTTTATGGCAGGAATAGGTTATATCTATAAAGGAGATTTATAGTCCTTTAGAGTTCCAAACAGAATGTTGGCTGTAACCAACCGATGAAGACTAATAGCAACAATGTGCTATGTTTGGGGCCAAGCTTTAAATGGCTGGCAATATCAGGTCTCAACATGTGCAACATTTAAATTAGAAAGGCATGGAACAACATTTCACATCCCACTTGTCAAGAGAAAAATAAATGGAAGAGGGCAGATCTCTATCCACAAATATGCAGAAATCAATTAGGCTAACTGCACTTTGCAAATCAGAGAACACGCTCTGCCTGTCTGTATTAGCGACTTGGCTTCTGTTAGCTAAGTCAGCATTCTGTGCTATCTTGCCGGCATCCTACCTCTAACTTCCTTCCCAGATTCTCAACCACACTAGCTGAAGAACAGCGCTTCTAAAGGTTTCGGAAGCAACTTTTCAAAGTCAATTTGTGTCAGAATTGTGCTCCTTATGTCCAGTACATTAGCACGTAAAGCCAGATCATACATAGAGAAGTTGAGGGCTCTGGAGTGTGAGTGAGTGGTGCTTGTTTCCGCAGGCATGGAGAAGAGGCTGGCTCATTTACGAGGAAAGCTGTCTAGAATCTACTCCAAGGGACAGACTGCCAAAGTTTCCCTTTTCAAGGTATAAAACTCTACAGTAACTTGAGGAAAAATGACCCCAAAGTTATCCTTCACATAGATATTAATGCAAAGGAATTAATCGGTTTATATTTCTAGAATGTTCAGTACCAACAATACCATAAATCATATGAAAACAATCAGTAAGAATACAAGCATAAATACAATATGAAAAACAGGATAATTAAGTTACAGCAAATTTAGGTGACAGCTATCAAGTTGCTCTCCAAAGCCCAAGAGTAGAAGAATATTTATGTGTATTGAAAATCTGATGATATATTGCAAAACGAAAAAGTCTGTCATGTTATATATAATAGATTATTAAGACAATAAAATGTTTGGACATTAAGAAGCATTGGAAAATGACAGATTAAAAGTTAAGAGTAGTTAAATATTTATTATTATGGGAGATTAATTTCTTTGTGTTATAATTTCTAGATTTTGGGTAATAAACATCATTATTTTCATTTAGATATCCGTATGCATAAACAGTTGAGAGAACTTGCTGATCTTGCAGGTGGTTATGAACCACAAAATGGGTTCTGGGAAACAGAGCAGCTCAAGGGCAAAGGGAGGGGTAGAAATGGTGTTAATATGGTATAGTCATATATAAAATTCTTCTCAAAGAAAATGTATACTTAGGTTTTGAAAAACTTAGTGCCATTTGGAATAGAAGCAATTATGCTGAAGTTCATTGATGACTGCTCCTTGGACTCAATAACATATGTAACAGGATTAAATATCACCAGTAACTGGTCCATTCAGCTAGCACTGTCGCGAGAAGGAGGTGTCCATCCATACCAGGGATCCATACTGGGATCCATGCTCCACCTCCCTGCCTTTATGAACTACTGTTTGGGGTCCTGCTCTACTACATTGCTATGGCCTTGGGTATGGTATCAAATTTCTTTGCTCTTCAGTTTGTTCATCTGTATAAACTGAACAGCAAAACATGTTATTGGTGCTAAAGTTAGAAATGACATATGATAATATGGAAAGCATTTACAAAGTACCTATGAATAGGTACCCATGCATATGTATGTATTCACTGAACAGCTGGGTTTGCTGAACAGAAGACCACTTTACTTGTTAGTAAAAGGAGAAATGCTCATATTATTGTAAAGGTGAGTTCTGATTTATGGGGAGGTCTCTACACATAACTGAATCTGTTTCTAGGTGAAACACATAAAGAAGTTTTATCATAGTAGCAAATCTGTGAAGAAAACTGGCTATGGCAGCAACAGAAATAAGCATGAAGCAAGGCTGAGTGGAAATGACCCCCGATCTACAGCCACAGGTACCTGCTTCTCCCTATGAGAATGCTAAAGTAGGTGCTGAGGACAGAGATGGGCATACCCATGATATTTTGCAGGTTCATAGACATGGGAGTAGCCACAGCTTATCCAAAGACATAGAAGGACACACAGGGCTCCAAGAACACAGACAGGACTGTGTAAAGGGGCAATAAGAGTGCACCTGGTGTATCTCAAACACACAGATCTTGTAGTGTACACAGTGTACCCCAAAGACAAAGATATCCAAGTATCCAAAATTTACCCCATGGGCATAAATGTGAAAAATGTTATTATGCCTCTGCCTTGATCCTTGACTCCCCTTAACCTTTGTGTGGAAAAGCAGGAAGCAGAGCAAGAGCAAGCATAGGGAAAGATATTAGAACACATTTAACAGGGAAATACACAGACTGGAGCTGAGGTTTATCAAAGTGGGGTGATGTCAGTGAGATTAAATAAGCAAGAGCTTGCCCTGCAAACATGGATGGGAGGCGTGCCACGGCCAGAAGCAAGGCTGGATGACGGCCCTGAAGCAGCAAAGGGAATAGGTGGTATTTAGGGTCTGGTGAAGTGTGAGTGCTAGTGTAGGAGTAACCACTTACATGAACACATGACAAGTAAACCATGGAGACCCATAGGGGAACGGGAGGCTCAGCAGGCTCAGTAACTTGCCCAAGGCTGCACAAGTTGCATGGGAAAGCAGTTGCCTTTAGAAGGAAGCCTTTCTGATGCTATTCAAGGAAGGGAAACAAGGTAAGACCACTCAAGACATCCTCCAGTGTGCCCTTGATTGTGGGACAGTTACACTGGTTTTCAAACTTTCAGACACAGAATAGTGTTCAGAGGTGTATGTTGAATAAATGATGGAGAATAACCCTGGGAAATGTGTGTGGAGCGAGACCTGAAAGAGGTCTGAGACACTTTATAGCTTCTAAAATGACAAACGACCAAAACAAACAAACAAACAAACAAAAACAAAAAAACCCACCAAAAACAAAAACAAAAAACAAAAAAACAAACCAAACAAAAACAGCAACAGGCTAAGACTGGAAGAGAAACTGGAGAGGGGATCATGTGCCTGATCAACAAGCAGGAAAGAGTCAGAAGTTAGAAAACCCTGATAAAGCTCCTGTCATAGCCAAGGAGAAACTGACAGGAGAGCAAGGGACTCCCTCGGGTGTCTGACAGACATGAGAGTGGGAAAAAGGAGCATGACTCTGGACGTGTGCCACTTAGGACCCAGACTCAGAGAAGGTCCTCAGCTGGAATTCCAACACCAGCAGAAGAAGTGGTTTACAGGGGGGACGTGACAAGCAGACCGTAAAGGATATGCAGAACTTTCCTGGACAGATGGCCTGTAGGATTCAGGTGCTAGGTCTAAAGTCTGTGAAAGAAGCTGGAGACAGATCCAGGCATTTGGGAACACAGGCAGGAGCTGAGCCATGGAATCTAGGAAACTGTCCAGGAGAGTTTTAAGCACGAGAAGGCTCTGCCTACAGCCAGGATAAAGAAACAGAAAGGACACAGTCAGGATTGCCTACAACTCATAAGATACGGAATTGAGGCTGTCTCAAGGTATAAGAAGTGGCTGGAAGCGGGATGTGTGTCTCACTGGTCCAGCACAAACATCCAAGATGCCTTGGGGTTAATACCTATCACTTCCTAAAGACAAAGGGTGGAGGTCCACCAGTGGACCAAAGGCTGAGGAGAGAAAGAATAGAATGAGGGTTAAGAAGAAGCCAAGGGACCTGATGGTTGAGGTGGGGGCAACTTGTGCCCTTGGCTGGGGATACCTTCAAAGGAGCAGCAGCATGCTTTTTTAGAGACTCCTAAGAAACTTTCTGTTCTTGAGAAATGTAACTTTAAAACTGTTTTCTGTTCACTTTCCTTTGGGTTGTGTTTAATGTATCTCCTTACTGTCTTGCAAAAGGGCTTTGGAACAAAATATGGCTCAAAGAAACATATACTGAAATAATGTTTATGCAACATACTATCGATATACAATATCAAAGACCATCTGCCAGGGTATTTTGAATTTCTGCTTCCATGCTTCAAATGCCTTTAAATGCTAAAACTCATGACACATTGTTTCCTAAATTAGATTAAAGAGCAATTTTCTCCTCTGTCAATCAGCTTTACCAAGATAGATAGAGAGGACTGCTTTAGTGTTTGCAAGAAGTAGAATTTCCATCATGCTAACAACGTCCTGCAGACTGCTTATTAGCATATACAATTACTGAGATGTTTTTCCTCCACAAGCCTCTTGAAATCACAGTGAAATGAGATTTTAAATTGACAATTGATGAACGTTTTACATGCAAAGGGGGGTAAATTTTGAAAGGAATGCATTCTGTCATAACAACTTTTATCCTTATATCTCTATTTTCTCATGTCTTTCCATATTCTAGACAATGGTTTAAAAACTTATTGATCAATTAGGTGAAGTCCTTACGTCATATTCAGAGCAGAACAGGCTGTCCTGTGGGTAAACTGAGTTTCAGTGATGTGGCAAACATCCTTCGCTAAGCAAATGCCATTGTCTCCTCTTGCCTCAGGGTGGGCCCAGTGACAAGGAAACATGGCTCAGTGGTTTAAGACTTCAGGCAAAATTAAGATGAAAGCTTTCCCAATGGCTGCTTATGATTTTTCTTGAATATTCTACCCAAAATTTTTTGACACCACAGCTATGGTTCTTCAGTCCGATCTATTCCTTCAGAGTGGGTGTGGGTCCCCTCTAGTTCTGTGGGTGGGATCACAGTAACTTGAGAATTTCTGTGATAGTGGTGGCCCTTGCGTATCTGATGCTTGCTCTCTAGACTAGATTCACAGGTACTTTGAGCTGCTGGTACTAGAGTGTGACTATGAAATGTCCCCAATGCCATGTGTGAAAGGTATGGCCTTTAGCCCATGGAACTAGTGGGACCTGGCGGAACATTTAAGGGGGAGTTTAGTGCAAAGGAAGTTAGACCACTCAGGTGAGCCCTGGAAGGGCTCCCAGGATTCCAGCTCCTGTCTCTGTTTCCCTGCACCTAGTAGATAGACAGTCCACTCCTCCGTGAGCTTCTACCGTGATGTAAAGGCCATGGACAGCCACCACTAGACCAGAACCTCATGAAGTTCAAGGTAATCAAATCTTTCCATTTTCTAGGCTGATTGTCTCATTTGCTGGGAGGCCGACTGACATGCTGGGTTAGTAGACTCCTCAGATTCAACCAGAGTAGCTCTAATTTTACCTGCTAGTTAAGGCTTCACACATGTGCAGTAGGGGAGAAATGTTTTCATTTCTGTGCTTCGATGGCAATGAAAGCTAAACTACTGTGAGTAGTCTCAGGAAGCTGAGCAGTCAGGGACAGTGCCAGTGGAGCAGAGAACATGGGACTTGGGAGCTCTTCTGGTGACTGACTCCATCACTTTCCTGTCAGCCAAGGCTCAATTCTAGAGTTCAGGATGCTTGAGTTTTCAGAGCACATCAGACAATTTGCTCTTCTGCATACAGTCAAGACAGCCCCACAGTGCTGACCATGTGGAAAATGTTTACAACAGTAATCACAGGACCAAGAACAGCCAAGTCTCTTGTGCTAACTCTGAGGGTGAGCTCCCTACCTTCCTTCCTCAGGTCCCTGCAACAAGCTTCCTGTTTCACAGAGGTACTGTCTGGTCTATAAATTCAAGAATATGGGTCCTGTTGTGATCGGTGTCCCAGTGCCTGGTGCACAGTATATGACCTCCAAATGAACCTGACTGTACTGTCACAGTACAAAATACTCAACTTTAGAATTGGATACCACTGGAGAATACAGAAGCTAATCGACAACAACGAGAACATTATCCCTAAAACAGGCAGGGTGGCGCACGCCTTTAATCCCAGCACTCGGGAGGGAGGCAGAGGCAGGTGGATCTCTGAGTTTGAGGCCAGCCTGGTCTACAAAGTGAGTTCCAGGACAGCCAGGGCTGTTACACAGAGAAACACTGTCTTCAAAAAACAAACAAAGAAAGAAAAAATCATAAAATAAAATTATCTCCTTCACAATGAGGTGAAATTGGCAGGGTGAAACTGGCAGGGTGCCTCCTGATCATTCTGTTAGAGCAGAGTGATGCTGGGTAAGCAGACAGTTCTAACAAGCTATCGTGATGAGCAACCAAGGGAGGCAGTAGCGCTAGGTGAAGGAGGAATGCCTCTTCTGGAGCAGGGGGGGTTTCCCTCTAATAACAAGAATGGACACCAAGTGGGAGAACACCAGAGACCTTAGCTTGGGAAATATAAACAGAAGTCTCCAACAGCACAATCACCAGTAAAGGGGGAAAAAGTGAACCGAGATACTCTACCTATGATGGTAATCCTGCCTGTCAACTTGACTGGGTTGAGAAGTGCTTAGGCAATTAGTACAGCACATCTCTGGGTATGCCTGGGAGCATTTTCAGAGACGATTAACTATGACGAGAAGACCTACCCTGCATATATATGGGCCGCAGCATCCCTTGGGCTAGGGGCCCTGATGAAAGAGAAGTAGAAAAGAAAGAAGCTGAGCCGCATGACTGTATACATCTCTGTCTGTCTCTCCCCACTCTCCCTTCCTTCTTTGCTCTTATTTCCCCACTCCTATTTTTGCTCTTCTTAGCTGCCATGATGCAAGCTGTTCCATTCTGCTATGCTCCTCCCCTAATGATGGGCTAAAACTATTAGTCAAAGTAAATAGTCTCTCTTTTTAATTGCTCCATCAGGTTATTTTGCCAGGGGGCAATAATTCAATGTGGAAAATTCACACTAGAGAAGTAGGATCATTGTTGTGATATTTGACCATGTGGTTTAGAAGACTTTGGAACTGCTTTGTAGTAAGGAGTTAGAAATATTTGTCTAGCTAGGCTAGACAGAATGTTACAAGCAAAGACTAGTAGGCATTCTGGTAGAGGCTCATAAGATGAGAATGCCTAGGAATATAGACAGTAAAGACTATAATCAATAGGAATTGAATTGGAGGCCATTTGCATTACATTGTGACAAATAATTTCTCTAAATCTTTATCCATATCGTAGTACTCTAAACCAGGCAGACTGAGTTTAAAGATGGGAATCTAATCATCTGGTAAAAGGAATCTCAAGGCAGCCAGTAATTCAGGTGATAGCATAGTAACTGCTTGCTGATTTTAGCCAAGTTTATAGTGACAACCGTAATGAAAAAGCACAGTGGAAAACTTTAGAAAAGCTTGCCGTTTGTGCATTCGGGAACCATGTATAATTCTGAGGCCAAAGAAATTATGACAGGATCATTAAAAAGAAACTAAATACTCGGTATCAGGACAGTGAGAAGCATGCTTTGAGGACATCTTAGAAAGGGTCCAGACCCCATTTATCCCAGGATTACAGGAATAAAAGTTTTAACTAATTGGAAAGATTTTTCTTTGAGAAGCAGACACTCCAGTTCTCTCCCCTGCACATAGTGACTACAGGAAGTGTTTTCTCATGTTCAGTCATCTGGGCTCTCAGAGGCTCCTGCAGCTGTGGTCCTGGGGACCTTCTCCTGGCAGGTCCTGTCCAAAGAATCATACACACTGTGCCAGTTTTTCACATATGCATAAAGTAAAAATGATAGATCATGTAATCTTCTTACTAATTTCCAAGAAAGGCCTAGGAGCCCAAGTAATACATGGCAGGGTTGGTTTTTCTTTGGGTAGCCTTGGAGAGGGTGAGGAGGGAAGCTATGATGGTGGTACAGCCAGATGTGGAACCGAGACCCTTGGGAGTCAGACTTGAACTGGGAACATATGAAAGGAAATTGCAGGCGTGGAGGGAGGCCTTGTGGGCTACAGCCAGGAAGGGATGGGCTGCTACAGCCCTTGGTAATGCATGTCATGCTACCATGTGACTGAGGCGCCAAACACAGAGTTTTGAGATTAAATATTTACCTGGGTTTTAGTCTTGCTCTGGTCCAATCCCTCTTCTGTTTCCCTATCCTGGCATTTTGAAATAGGAATGCCACTCTGTGCCACTGTGTACTCAGAGTATTTTTTTTTATTTTAAAGGACTTCAAGGTTAACCTTTTGTGTCAAATCCCAGAGGAGGCCTTGAGCTTGAGCTTTGGAGATAGACTGGATACGTTCTGTATTATAAGGAGGACATGGCAGTTGGGGTATTAACTCAGTTAGGAAAGAGTTTGCCTTACAAGAAAGAGGACCAAAGTTTGATATCCCACCCCTGACACACACACACACACACACACACACACACACACACACACACACACACACACACACACACAAAAATGAAGTACTGAGTGTGGCCATAAGCACTTACATTCCCAATGCCGGAGAAGTGGAAACCTGTGGATCCTGGGAGTTTAGTGGCCAGTCAGCTTAGCCTACTTGACAAGCTCCAGGCCACTGAGACCTTGTCTCAAAAACAAAAACCAAATGGCAATAACAAAAAGGTGAAGGCACCTGAGGAACAGCAATTGAGATAGTCCCTTAATTTCCACACAAATGTGGACTACATACACATATGAACTTACACACATGACCATGTACGAACACATTTAAAAGAAAGAGAGGGATAGGAGCCTTTTGGGACCCAAAGGTGACTGATGTGATTTAAGACATGGGTTTGAGTGTCAGTAGGTAAATTTGTAATGGTTCATCTCGGTAGCTGACTTCACTGGAGAAGCACCTAGGAGACTGAAGAAGCTCTAAGCGTGTCTTTGAGGGTATTTTCAGAAACAGTGGCAGCACCACTCCATAGACTGGAAGCCCAGATGGAAGAAAGGGAAACACCAGCTGCACCACATAGCTTTACTCCCTTCATAATCCACTCTTTCTCTCTCACCCGCCTCCCTGCCTGCCTCACTTGTTCCCTCTCTGTCTGTCTCTCTGCTTCACAGAATCTACCATCCCCTGACCATGACAGACTTCAACTTTGAACCAAAATCAGTAAATCTTGCCCAAGCAGGGATTAAAAGCATAATAAACTCTCTTCTCTGCTTTCATGATTAGAAAATGGAGGGAGATTAAATATTTGAAATGTTCCCAAAGAAACGCTGTATGTCTGAGATGAGACAGAAGACAATATCCTTAATGAGTTTATTATGCATTGTATACATGGATTGAAATGCCACATTATATCTCATAAATATATGCAATTACCATGTATCAATTAAAGCAACATTTGAAATTTTTCCACTTTTAGAACAATTATAATTGGCAGAAGTGTCAACTGCCAATTTTTTCCAAAGCAATTTTGAACTATCCCTAAGAACTTTAATGATTTCCATTATCATAGAATTAAATGACAACCAGAATATCTAAACAACAAGAACAGTACAAATTCCCTACCCAGGATTTTATAGGGCCCTTAGTAGAGTAACTGGAGAAACTGGGACCTGTTTCCTAGGCTTGAGGGGCCCCTAACAAGCTAATATCAATTACTTTAAGCATTTATACACACATGGTATTCAAGTATTTTGGTGGTTTGAAGCTTCCATAACCTCAAAAATTTGATATATTTGAATGCTTAATCACCACAGAGTGGAATTCTTTGGTATAATTAAAAAGATTAGGAGGTGTGGCTTTGTTGGAATAGATGTGGGCTTGTTGGAGGACGTGTGTCACTTGTCCCTGGGGTGGGCTTTGAGATTTCAAAAGCCCACAAGGAGCTAGTGTTCTGCCCCCCCACACACACACACACCTCCTCTCTGCCTATGTATGAGGATGTCTCTCTCAGGGACTGCTCCTGCATACCTCAATGCTCCCTGCATTATAATGGACTAATCCTCTGAAACTGCAAGCAAGCCCCCAATTAAATGCTTTCTTTCATAGTACCTTGGTCATAGTGTCTCTTCACAGCAATAGAACAGTGACTAAGACAAGTGTTTTGCAAAAATTTCAAATATTTTATCTTATTTGGTCCTTATCCCAAAAGATAGGCAAGGCTTATATTTTTATCATTTAGAAGATGAGTTCAGAGTCATTTGATTCCAAGGTATTGTGGTGGGGTAAATGACAGCCAGAACTTGAACCCAAGTTTTTACCTCAGAATCTCTGGACTCTGTTTCTCAATAATTAGTACAAAAGAGCCTTACTTATGTTTACAGAATAGCTCTGTAGTTTGAAGGAGTATCCAATAAATATTAAGAGATGACTTCACTTTACTATAATTGAAAACAACTTTTATGACTAGTTTTACATTTTAATCAGAGTTCAATCAACATTTTGGCTTAGGCTCAAAATATTGTATAAAGATTCATGCTTATAGCATCCTACATATAACCCCCAAGCCTCTGTAAATACTTTGCTGATTGGCCACTAGCACTGGAGTGGTTAAATACATCCTTATGCAAAAATGCCACTCAGGACCACTCTTCAATTTCCCATTAAGTGAAAACATAGCCTAGACTTAAGTAAAACCTCAGGAATGATATTAGATCACTTATCTCTACCATTTTCAATATCAACAAAATAAATTAAAATAGGTAACTCCACACATCTCTCACATACATACACACACACACACACACACACACACACACACACACACACACACACACTCACTCCACCCTCTCGCTGTAGCACTGTCACAATGCAAGCAGAATTTCCTCATCATTTGCACCAAGAGGTCTTCATCAGATATTTTCTCAAATACGTTATGCCATGTGACATCTGATGTGAGCTGCAGGGTTAGTTTCTTAGAGTCTAAAAGTGCCTAATATCAACAGACTGAAATAGACCCACAGCTAAATACCTACCACAGAGCAGATAATGTCAGGGAAGCCCCAAATATACATTCAGCTCATGAATAAAACATTCCAGAAATATCTTTTGACTTTGTTTGATTCTGTTAAAATCAACTTCTGAAAGAGTATGTGAAAAATATCGAGCATTTACCAACTGTGTATCATGGGTTTAACCATGAATAGAAACCCTTTCACTGTGCGTAAGTATTAAAGTAGCGCTCACAATTCAAAACATTTCATTCGATGGGGTTTCTCCTGTTTTTTTGTTTGTTTGTTTGTTTTTTTCTAGCCAGTACTGATTACCTACATTTACCTGTAGAGACACAGAATGTCACATTAATTGGTGTTATTAAAGAGTTCTGGACATAAGGTTTATTTCCAGAATTTGCCTCACACAAGACTAAACCTGGTGTAAAATTCCTATCAAACTCACAGGATCTTCACTTCAGCTGATTTTAAACATTCTGAGCCTAGTTGCCTAAACAAGGTCTATCAGTCTATTTTATTATGTTTACCCTGAAATCAGACCCCTCCCCCAAGTTCCCTTAAGTGTAGTTTTTGCTCAAAAATGAGGCTATAAATGCCTATTGACTGCACAGGTCCCAACATTTGTTGGTTGCAATTCATTGCTTTATAACTGGGGAACCTGGGGAGAGGGCATTGTGGTTAGCAAATGCTTTCTCTACTATCATAATGAGCTCCTAGGGGATCCAAAGACTCACTTTTGGCACGTGCGGATTAAATTCCACAGCTCTGTGAATGGCCTCTACTGCATTCATCTCTGCTGTGCTCAGCCCCCGCCGAGATGCAGCCTCGGGTGAGAATCTGAAAAGCAGAAAGACAAACATCATGCAGTTGGGACCACTGCTTGGGCAGCTACCCAGGGAGCAAGTATACATCAAGGGCCCCTAGGAGCACAGTGAGCCAATGGCTCAAGCTCTCCAAACTTCCTCTACAGAGGACCTCTGAGTGACCCCTTCCACCAAGGCCAACAAAAAAAACCCAGCAGAAGCAGAAAGCGTGCGTACACTGGATGGCGGCAGGAAGTATATTCAGCTGTCAACTCACTGTCTAAATAGCTAATCTAAATTTTCTGCAAGGTACCTGCTTAGGTAGGAGCAGAGGGAGGACTGACAAGGGCAGACAGTGTAGGAAAAAGAGAAAACTAGTTTACAGAAGAGCTTACTTGGTTAAAAACAGAACTGGGGAGAATTTGAAGGGAGGCTCCCAACCCAATGTCAGTGCTGTGGTGGAGGCTAATGCCCACAGCTTCAGCAACAGGCAAGCCTGCGTGAGCCGTTCCAGCAGGAGGGTGTGCATGTCCAAACTGTGGGCAAGACACCCGTCCAAGGGAATGAAAAAAAAAACCAGACCATGCAATCTCTTTCTCACCTCACACCCAGGGCTAACTCCAGAGCTGTGCTTGGCAGGCAGACACCACAGGGGAAGCTGTGACAACCCTGGCCCTGCCCTCCCAAGCTGGAGTCGCTGTGTAGGGAGAAAAGATGTTGCAGTAGGTACTGGCGATCTACAGGATAAAAAAGAATGAAAGAAAATTACTCCAGTCTTGAAGTGCACATACACTTAACAGCAAACCTGTCTGACACGGCAGGGGCTGCTACCTACTCTCTGCTTTCAGATGCTACAAAGGGGCTAGACTGTATCAGGGAGACGTAAGCATTTATGAACTCAAAAACACTGAATCCATCTGTTCTCTTTAACCTGCCTGGTCATCTTTTGGAGTGTCTATGTGCCATAGTCACCTGCCTGAATAGAATGGGCAAATGTCCCACTGAAATGGCATCTCAAAGTAAACAGACCAGGAGTGCTGAGGGAAAGAATTGGAGGGGATCATCCCCACTGCCACACTGTAGGGCCCAGGAACAGACAGAAGGGAAGGGAATACACACACACACACACACACACAAAAAAAAAAAAAAAAAAAAAAAAAAAAAAAAAACGAGTAGAGGGACAGAACTTTTGTGTAAGTCCCAAGCCCCAAGCAGTCCTTTTGGTTCTACTGTCTGACAAAAAAATTAAAAAGTAAGAAAAAAAAGTCACCCCAGAGGAATGTCAATCTGTATTAGGAACCACACACCCTTAAAATAAGTGGGGACAAACACTTCCTCCTTCTAGTAGTGAAGTAAAAGATCAGCTGCTTATGGGGAATTGCATGCTTTTAGGCAAGGTCACAAGGACCAAGAGACATTTCTGGAGGAAGCCCTCAGAGGCAACAGGTCTCCTCACATCTGGCCAGCACTGGGAGCCACACAAGTGACCACTCACTTACTTGTCAGACACTGCTCTTGCTTTGAGTAGGGCAGCTGTGTAGCATATTGTTGCCGACTTTGGTAAGCTTATATCTGTCCAAGAAAAAGAGAGCAAGAATCTTGTCAATCGGCAATCAAAGAGACAATGCTTTAAAAGCACAAGATTAATCATATAAGTTCAAGACAGTACAAACTAAGAATATTTAGGCTATTACATAAGGACCCCAGCTCTTTCTTACTGTGTCAACATGTTGTGTTATTTTGTCTATAATTCATGTTTAAAATCCACCTGACCCAAATCTTTTGAAATCATCTTGTATTTTAAAATATGCATCTTATACCTTGATTTTAAGCAGAAAATTAATATAAACATATAGATATAGTTATTACACAAATACCTGTGACATAAAATGTAAATAGGACCTTTTGTCAGTTATAAAAATTAATCTGAGTTTAAGATACCCACACAGCTGAACAAGTTAGATTAATTTAAGACAGGTTTGCTTTGTATTAAATTTCAGAAATCCAGACATATTTTTAAATGGTATTTTTTACAAATCCAAGTCACAGTCAAGGAGACATAGGGCTCTCTCTGGTGCATATAGTTTGTAAAGGGTCCATGTAGCAAACATTTTGAAAAGTGTCCCAAGCTTTCTCATTCAAGTCATGGTCAATATCCTTTCATATTAAAGATTAATTTGTCACCTAGAAAGACAATTTTATAATGTTCCTAGAAATTACAGATGGAGGGGTGGAGTAGCTCAACTCAATGCAAATGAACTGAAGGGGATGGTTTGGGGGGTATTATTTCAATTCGAATTCCCTTCTTTTCAAAAAAGGAGAGTTATATTTCCTTAGCATTTGCTAACCAAATTTTTACACTGACACAGAAATAATTCATTTTTAACAAATAAAATTGATTTGGAAGGAGTGTGTGTGTGTGTGTGTGTGTGTGTGTGTGTGTGTGTGTGTGTGTGTGTCTCACAGTACCTATGTGAAGATCACAACTTACAGGTGTCCATTTTCTCTCATTGAGCCATGGTAGGTTCTGGGGGTCAAACCCTAGCAGTTGGGCTTGGCAACCAACAAGCACCCTTTCCTACTAAACCATCTTGCCAGTCCCCAAAATATCTTCTTAATTCAACATAAACATAATTGCCTCTAGTGACCAAGCAAAGAAAGCTTGGCCACTAGTGGCAATTACAACTATGCTTTCTCCCACATGCCTCAAAAGTCACCTTTCATATCCGAAATGCCCTGTAGGGCTGTCTGCAACTCTGCAAGGACTACATGGGAAAGCTGTAAAGGGATCTCGTAATTAGCCAATGACAGCAGAAGAACGTAATTCCTTGAAAGAAAAGTGATTCCTCTCCCACAATTGTACTCACCATTAATTCTAGCCTGGGAAATTCCTCTTTGAGAGTTTCATGACAGTAGTAAACCACATCAATCACGGAAAATACTGGAGCCAAGTACTGAGATTAGACAGCTGACTCCTGTTTCATCTCAGCTGACCTTGGCCCCTCGGTAAGGAGGAAGTAGTTTGCTCCTGAGCACCATGACCAGGCATGGTGCCTGGGGGAGCTGCCCACTCTACTCCATACATGTGTCATGTGTCAGGACCACTCAGTGAGGCAGGCAGCTAGAGGGACAACAATTGTCTTAGCTCTTAGAATGTGCAGAACTGAAATGCATCTCCGGGCCATTAGAATCAGATATATGTATGTATGTGTGTATGTGTGTATGTATGTATATACATACATGTGTGAGAAGCTGTATAGAGACCATGATCACCCATCTCCCATATTAACTAACCTACATGAGCCTCCAAGCAGATGACCCTGTCAGACAAGATGGTCCTTGCCTCTTGCCATCAGCTAGCAGATCGGAATAAAGTTCCTCTGCCACAGCCTTGTCTCTGGATTAATTGGCTTCTATTGTGGGACAAACAGATCTAGCCTTTCCTAGATGTTGTCTGGTAACAATAAGAAAACAGAACTGAACTGAAAAGGAAGGAGGGCTTTGCAGTCTAGATCTCAGAATCCATATTTGATGGGGAATGTACTGTGTATGTTTATCTTATTGATTGTTGAATAAAATACTGTTTGGCCAATGAGACAATAAATTAGACGGGACTAGAAGTCAAAGAGGATTCTGGGAAATGTAGTAGAGAAGTGCTGATCCAGGCAGGAAGTGACATAGCAAAGAGACTCATATTTAAGCGAAGAAGAAACAGGAAGGGCCCTCTTTTCCCCTCTGCTCCTGCTCCAGCGGCACGATGTGATCCACAGCAAGGAGGGACGCCAATAAGGTGTCCGATAAGATAAGTCTTATAACATATATAGATTTATGATAGTTAAGACTGAGCTAACATATGAGAATCCTAGTCATTGGCCAAGCAGCTTTGTACCTAATACAAGTTTCTGTGTATTCATTTGGGCCCTAACTCGGGCAGGCGGCTGGCATAAAGCGTACACGTGGCAGTGGGGCTCAGCGGCTTTTGGTGGAAAGATTTATCGTAACACATATTCAAGCAAAATTTCATCATCACCACCACCACCATCACCCATACTACAAATGGTTTTTCTTTGTGTGTTTGTTCATTTGTTTCAGGTAGGATCTCATGTAGCCCAGGCTGGCCTCAAAATCATTACATAGCTGAGGATGACCTTGAAATATTGATCTGATATGCATTCTTAATTTCAGATGCATTTAATAGACAAAGATATGAAGATTGGATAATATCTAAATACCTTCAACAGTGTTACACTGTCACTGTGTGTGACAGGCATGGTTTCCACTGCTTTTCTCTCTTCCTACAGCTTGCTAAAGTTGTAAATATCAACAGCACTGCTAGAGGGAGAAATCTATTGTGAAGAATGTATGAAACAGGTTCTTGAGCAAACACCCTGGTGGAGCCAGGCACAGAGAGACAGATGGACGGACAACAGATAGAGGCATCAAGCACGTCAACCTGCACATCTAACAGATGCACAGTACTCAGACTCCCAGGGAAAGCTGGAATGCTCCCTTTGCATTGTGCTTGCTGCAGGATATCTCCTCCTTAACATAGTTTAGCTACTCACTCCCAAGTCAGAGGCAGAAGCTGACATTTGGGCTCATTTTAAGAAACCAGAAGGGGCCGGGCGGTGGTGGCGCACACCTCTAATCCCAGCACTCAGGAGGCAGAGGCAGGCAGATCTCTGTGAGTTTGAGGCCAGCCTGGTCTACAAAGCTAACAAATGCCATGTCTTGAAGGAAGGAAGGAAGGAAGGAAGGAAGGAAGGAAGGAAGGAAGGAAGGAAGGAAGGAAGGAAGGAAGAAGGGAAGGGAAGGGAAGACAAGAGAAGACAAGAGAGATGAGAGAAAAAAGAGAGAAGAGAAGAGAAGAAGAAAAGAAACTAGGAGGGGTTAATTTATTATAGGCCTCTTTGATTCCTGGCCCTGTCTCAAGCTGGGACTTGGTAACTGCTGCCTAATACAATTTTATGTGATTTTTGCTAATTTGATGAGTGCAGTAAAACGTGAAAATAGACAAAGAACTTTGAGTGCTTCACTCAACTTCCCAAAATGCTTATATTCCATATAACCATACTACCAAGCACCAAAAACTGACATTGCTAAAGACATTTGAATACACTGACTTTGCTCCATTCCACCATCTTACATGTTCTTAAATATGTATCTGTAACATCTACATGCATGTAACCCTAACACCAAGATAAAGAACTATTCCATGGTGACAGAGAATTCCCTTGCTCGCCTTTTATGCTGTTTCCACCCTGCCCTTCCCATACATGGTGGTCACAAATCTGTTTTCTGCAGTTTTGCTTGCCCCTCTGATTTCATGCTTTGCTGCTATGGAAGAGGATAGAATGACCAGATAAAGAAAGAGACCATCAGATTTGTCATGGAAATGGTAGTAGCTGTGTGAAGAGCTACTTGTAAAGAGAACAAGTTATCTGAATGCTCAGATAGCCAGGAACTTGTGCAGAAATTTTATTCTGCGGAAGAGACTAAAACATAACTCTAAGTATTTACTTTGTTTTGTGATGGCAGACTAACTCTGCAGTGGCTTTCTGCCTTTTATAAGGGGAATTATCAATAATTACCATAAAATTCTCTTAACTGGAATTTTGGTTAGGGTATATATAGTTCAGTGACACATCATACAGTTAACATGTGCAAGGCCCTAGGCTCAAACCAAAAGTGTGTGTGTGTGTGTGTGTGTGTGTGTGTGTGTGTGTGTGAGAGAGAGAGAGAGAGAGAGAGAGAGAGAGAGAGAGAGAGAGAGAGAACTCTCTTACATACACAGAGAGAGAGAGTATTATAATTCAAAAACAAACGCACTCAATTCACCCAATTACTCCCTATAGAAACAAGGTATGCTAATGGCATATTTCTCATATTTCTCATGAGCCAACCTGAACTGCTGGTATTTGTCTAATTTTTCTTCTACTTATCTCCAACTTGTGTTTATCTAAGTCCTTTTCTGAAAGGGGAAGGAATCTCCCCATGAATGCAAATATATGAATCAAACAGTCATCAAAATCTTCATTAAAAGTTATAGTCTTGAACTCATGCAAATGGAAGTCTATAGAATTTCTGAAATCTATCCACATAATAGTACAGAATTCCATTCCCTTTCATGGCTGAATACTACTCACTGTGTGTATACACTAGATACTTATTCTCTTATTAATGGATATTTGGATTGCTTTCTAACTTCAGCCTACTATAATGAAGGATGTCATGACTTTGCTTATTATGTACACTGTAAAAATTCTCATTTTTTTCTCTTGTGTGACTGAAAATGAAATGGCTGGGTTAAAAGTTAAATATTTAAATTCAGGGCAGTGCTAAAACATGTCTCCACATAGATCCACAAATCTTTCAAAATTCTTATCTGATGGTAGAGAACAGGAAGTAGTTACTCGGGGATGGAGGGGTGTTATCAGCTGGAGAGGACATGAGGCAATATTCAGAAATGACAGGAAGTTCTGTTTCATCCTAGTTGGGTCACACACACATCCTAGACAGGTCATTCCCCAGTCTGTATAAGACTGCATGTGACTGTGTAATTTCTACCTCTGGAATAGTTTATTTTGCTAAAACTGATAATCCAAAGTCATTTCTTTTAACAACATGATCTTCCTCACATTTTTATTGGCCTTCTATAACTTGCCCCAACCTCCACCTAGGCTTTCTCTCTACAAGCCTAAAATTTACTTTTGCCTTCTATGACAAGACAGCACAGGGTTATTTATTTCCCAAGTTAGTCCTACAAACATTAAGGTGACTAAAATCTCTCTCTCTCTCTCTCTCTCTCTCTCTCTCTCTCTCTCTCTCTCTGTGTGTGTGTGTGTGTGTGTGTGTGTGTGTGTGTGTGTGTGTGTCTGTGTGTCTGTGTGTCTGTGTCTGTGTCTGTGTCTGTGTCTGTGTCTGTGTCTGTGTCTGTGTCTGTGTCTGTGTCTGTGTCTGTGTCTGTGTCTCTCTTTTAAACCAGTTTTTTTTGGGGGGGGAAAAGCCTCTAGTTTTTTAACTGGTGGAACTTTTACCTAGTTCTGTTCCTGAGCCATGGGTGGTTTATGAAGTGAGAACTGAGAATAGCAGCGAGCCTCACACTGCCCCCACACCTGTCCAGGAAGAAGCTTAAGGGAGCCACTACCACTAATGCCCTGATGAACACCGGCCAGGGCCAGCACTGGGCACCTGGGATCTCATTTGTTCCTGTGATTATGTAGTCAACCCAACAAAGTGCTACCAGCTCTTCAAATTGATTTCAGCCAAAGTTTGTTCTTTTCACACAGAAACCATGACAATTTTCTGGAAGTTTGAAAACCTCCAGGCAAGATTCGACATGTGACTCCATTGAATTGTCAATCTTATTAAATCTATAACATTAGCTTTAGTGCTTTCAGCATGTCAGTCTGGCTTATCAGTCAACTTTCTGATTCAAGCTGCGGCCCACAGCTTGATTCCACCAATGCGTTCCATCAGCTCACCTTTTTCTCGGCATCACTACATCCATCAAACTGCTGAAAACAGTTACTGAGGGTGTGCTAGGGGGAACGCCTCGGTATTATTTAATCTTCAGTACAACAACAACATGTATTAGAAGCTGTTACAAAGGGAGTATAGAAATATGCTGCTGTCACAGCTTGAATAAAAACAAATCATCTCACGTGATCTTTAACTGTCTCTAGGATAATTTAAAAAACTATTGGCAGGTGTGTATAGGCTTCAGGCCTATAATCTTTGCACTCCGGAGACTGCGGCAGAAGGATTGTGAGTTCCAAGTCATCTTGGCATCACAGAAAAATCTCATAAAAAAAAAAACCACCAACAACAGCAAAAATTGGCAATGGTAATTCCACAAAGGAAATCTGGGACGATGCTTCTAGGGATTACCACAATTTGCAACTGGTTGTAGTAATACACATGCAATCATGATGTTCCATGGTAACTAAAAGAATAGCACTTAAAATACTAGCAAATGTTTTGTTTCAAAAAATAATCAGTTCTGTGGCATCCCTCCAATTCAGAAACATGAAAGAAATTGGCCACTTAAACTAATAAGATAAACATTTAAATACTATTGTATATACTATAAATATTTTCACAGCCACTATCTCATCTGTGTTTATTTGCTACAGATTCTCTGGTATACACATCCTGGAATTTCAGTCACCTCTATCTCTGCTAAATGCTCATAAAACACATAATTATGATTTTTTAGAATTTTGCTGGGATCTACTTATTTGCAGTTGTTCTTAGAAAAGGAGCAGAAGCATTAGAGAACATAAAAAACAGAATGAGTAGCTGTGACTTTTTACTAACATTAACACAAAACTTTCTGCTCTAAACAGTACTGCCCTGAAATAGAGGCAAAGAATTAGAAAACAGCCTAGGGCTGCTATCTAAGAGAGACAGACAAAAGGAAGGGAGAGTAGAGAGGGAGGCGGAAAAAAGTCCAGCAGGCTGGCTAAGAGAAATTCATGAGAGCTATTAACTAATAATTGGCAAAATCAATCTTGTAGCACATATCTTTGTCAAAACTACCAGTTGTGTTATTTGCTTTTATTTTCTCTCACACAATGTCTTATATTTTATTCACTGCTGTGCATAGACCATAGCTTCACACTTTAGATTCCCTAAGATTTTCACTACCCTAAACAGCAGCTTAATGGTATATACCTCACTTGTAGGTACTTAGCTATGTTATCCTGATATTTCCATTCTTTTTCTTTTTCTGTGTATGTGTGTATAATATGTGTGTATGTGTGTATGTGCGTGTGTGTTTGGGGGGGGTGCATGTATGTGTACACATGGGCACCCACAGGGGCCAAAGGAGACACTGTGAGTACTGTTTTACCAATGCATACCTGATTCCTTTGAGATGGGATCTCTCACTAAATCTGGAGATTTGGTGGCCATTAATCCCAGTGATCTACCTGTCTAAGCCACCATAGCACTGACTGGCTTTTTACATGGGCGCTGGAATCCAAACTCAGATTCTTGTGTTCTAGAAGCAAGAACTGAGCCATCTCTGCAGCCCTGCCATTTGCTCATCTCATGCTTTAATCACTCGTGTCTCCTTTGCACTTTGTTCCACTGGGAGTAACTACAATTTCATCATTCAGAGTCAACCACACTTAATAAAATATTTTCCGGTAAAAGACATTTTTCCACATACCCTACCCTAAATCCATCAACAGCAGGTCAGTTATGTTCAATGAATCTCCATTTGTGAGTCCACATTTATCTTCCCTCTGAATTAAAGAAAAAGTGTGTGGCTTTGGCTTTTGCTATTGTTTCTTTTAAATTCGAGGGGCATTTCTATGCCTAATGCTCCTTTCTTTTACTTATGATTAAGCTTCTCCATTTAAGAATCTACCTTTTGATAGAGCCGGATATCATTCCTGGGTAGGACAACTTTAGCAGTAACTCAAGTGCCCACAAGGTACCAGGCTACCAGATGTTTTGATTAGCAAGCAGAACTCACAGGGCTACAATTTGAGTTTCACGGTTCAGCCTTTAGGGTGTTTCACCTGGTCCCTCCACCCCACCCGAGTGGTTATCCTCATGTTGTCATATAGCCCAGCAAAAGCAGGAAGGTGTTGATGGACTGTGTGGCCAAGCAGCCTCCCTGTGTCTCAGGCACACTCCCTGGAAGAGGATCTGAGGCTGTAGCTGTTTTTATAGGCCTTGGTTCCCTATGGTTGAGAGAGCATATGTGGCTGTAGCTTACAACAGGAAGATTTGCTCATCTGGAAGATGGAAGAACATCCACACTGAGGTTGCCACGTGTCTAAAGCAGAAAGCCAAATGCCACTTCCTACAGACTTCAGCAGATAGTTACGAAGCCCACCAAATCCCCCTACCTTGGATGAAATGGTGTTCAACTGTAGCATCAGGAAATCGTTTATTTTCAGACTATTTGAGTCTCAGGTCTAAGAGCTTTGGCACAATGTTCACTTCCAAAAACCACCTCGTGTCAAACAAGGGCAGAGTGTGAGCCCATCCTACTCTTTACACTCTGAGCTCTGATGGAAGTTTTCCTTTGAGGTTGCCTCTATATCTCTCAAAGGCCTCTAGAACAAAATCCCAGCCAGGCACAAAGCCTATCAGGTCTGTCCCCTGAGCAATTCACCCTATGTATCTTCTGCCATTTGCTGTGCCCCTTGTCCATCCCCTTACAATGTAGAAAATGGGGAATTTCTCACACAAGTCACACTGGTCATGGCCCCAGCTAGTACGTGTTCTCTTTTTTTGTCAGCACCTTCAGTGTCCACTTCCGTTCAGATATCCTCCTCCAGGAAGGATCTCCTCCCGTCTTTCTGGGGGAAGTAGCCTTTCCATCTTAGGTTAAAAGCACTACTATAGTCCGTATCCCTTCCAGTGGCTATTTCTTCCCATATGAACTTCAGTTGGTGTTTCTGGAGCAAGTAAATGCTATGTACCTTGAGTTCTTTGTAAGCACAATACAAAGTAACATCTGAAATATACTTAGTAGTCAGTGTTTACTGTATAAAATCTAAATTAATGTACCCACAAATTTGGCAACATTCACATCTAATAGCTCCTGAAAAACAAAAGTAATCAGTGTTGATTAGAGTTTTAAGAGGAACCATGAATTTTTTTTTTCCCTCAAGATGTGAGTCTTGCAATTATCTTTGCCTCTAGTGTTCCAACAGGATGTGTGACAAGTTGCTAGTGCTCTTATCAAGATGCCTGCTTAAAATAGCAGTGAAAGAAAACGGGCAGGGTAGGGAAAACAGTAAAGGCTGAAACAGGATGAAGAGAAGAAGAAACTTCATCCTGAAACAAGGAAGGCAGACCACACCTCTTCTGGCTCCACATAGACCTTTTATTGGAACACTGCTGAAAGGTCATCTTAGGGAGAGTGACTCTTGAATTTTCCAAAGTTATAAAGGGCTCATGAGAGCAAAAATTCAGTGCAATAATCTTGAAGAAGAATTCATGGAACGAAACTTCCGATAAGATAAAACAATTTAAGAGGCCAGTCGCTTTGATCTCATTTTCTTTTGTTCATCTACCAATGATAATGATCAAGATGTGATTTAATGGATCATTACTGTTCTTATGCATGAGACAGGTCAAGTGGGGGTCAAGTTTCATATCTATGGTTCTAAAAAGCTTTGAAGGGTAGCATCCAGCAGATAAATAATCCCCACTGGCTTACAAATGACACTACCACATAATGGCATCTCCATTTCCGATTCATTCACTAGCAGCAGATGTTCCAAATGTCTACTCCATTATACAAGGGCCCAAGACAAACAGGACACAGAGCTTGTTCTTAAAGACTCTCTCTCTACACAGCCCGTGAGCCCATGACATGTTAAAAATAAACGTACCAAGTACTGGTTAGCCTTCATCAAATCTATCATTTATGGGGTGTACACACACACACACACACACACACACACACAGAGAGAGAGAGAGAGAGAGAGAGAGAGAGAGAGAGAGAGAGAGAGAGAGATTACATAACATCTTGCTATGAGAGTAAAAACAAAGTGACATGGGTCTCATTAACTCCTGAATCCAAATGTACCTAGAAGTATCTTCTATATAATGCATTTTAATACATCTTTGATAAATTTGAAAAAGCTCACCTAGTCACTCTCTAGTACCAACTACAGGTTGAACATGTATGCTCCAAAGTCCAAAACTTTTCAGAATAGGGACTCTTGATTAGGTAAAAGTCTAAACTTCAAAATAACGGCCTCCAACTATAAAACACATCTGGTTCCAAGCATTTCAGATATGGTAGCCCATGTCCCTCCTCTTGTCTGGCAACAAATTGGTATTACCTCTGTGAGACACAATTGAAGTTCAAATTAAGAGAACAAAGGTAGTGTTCACAGATTCTCCTGGAGCCCTGAACCGACAAGTAGAAATGAAAGACGAAAGAAGAAAACTGGTTTCCTATTTTACTTTCATAACCATTTGTGGACTGGAGAACGCTATTAATGTCCTGTTATATAATGGTATCACCAACACAGATGGACCCAGAAAACTTTGATATGAAAGAAACAAAAGCAATGTAGAATTCTATCCTTAAATGCTTGTTGTTGTTAGTTCCAGGCAGTGTGAGGTCTTTTTGCCCCACCTTCAAGAAAGTTAATCCAAGGTCCCCTTTCAACCAAAGAGGAAAATTCACTGAAGAAATAAAAAGGATTGATATACAAAAACCTCAAAAAAATGTGCCATCTGGGATTTCAATGATTCAACCGGGAAATTCTACATGGCCTTAGTAATTTTGGGCAGGGGGAAGAGCAAGGAACATGCATTCAGCTACACCCAGAAAAATTCATCTTATGCTGCAAAGCCAAACACCAGATGTGATTTGCAACTTTTGGACTGGATTACCCTACAAGTTCTGTCAAAGAGTCCTTCTGTGGCTGATGCCTTGGAGCCAAACACGGCAGTTTCAGTGATGGTAATGGCTGGCTGGGGAGGAATGTTACCTTGGTAAATTATGATAACTGGGCAATAAGGATTACCAAAGCCAACATAAATTTAGGGGGTCTGTGAGTGTGCCAGCTATGTGAATTACAGATGTATGCACTTATGAACAACACTCTTCTCCATCATCAGAGACAGAATTTCCTCATGCATGCAATCCTTGTTGAAATGACATCCATTATCAGAACTCACGCTTACCACATACATGGCCCATCATCTGACAGTCCATCGTTTGCTTTAAGTGATCTCAAAGGCCTACTCTTCTTGGCAGACCTACCTCTGGTATCCAAATCAGGAGGGCACCTAGTCCAACGCTCTGCAGGCCTATCACTCTTGGTGACTTATGCTTATAAGCCTGAAGCCACAGCTCATGGTATCAGTGATGATGATTATTTTCAAGTCTGAAGAATGAATTGGTTCATTGGCCCATTTTTACACTAAAAGTCTCTTTAATTGCTTGCCTGATATACTTGATCTTTTCCATAGTAGGTAGTCCAGGAAACGAAGCTGGACTAGGTTTAGAGTCACTAAAAGGGGTTGACAACCTTCATTTGCTAAAGCAGCCTAATTTTGTGGTGAATATTTCAGAAGTTGTGTGTGTGTGTGTGTGTGTGTGTGTGTGTGTGTGTGTGTGTGTGTGTGTTACCAAACCTTGAGTTTACTGTTTAACTGTAATGCACTGTTTTCAAGGTCTGAACAATCCAATGATGATGACTATGTATCTTACTCACTGGTCCTGACACCTCCAATACCTGTTTTCTCCAAAGGCAAACAGATACAGACTAACCACAAAGGCAGTATGTCCGGTAACCATTTCACAGCAACTTCGACAATGGTCAGATAATGTGTGCTGGTTACAAGGACTTGGACAGTGAACAACAACCTGACTTGGAACACACCAGCAAAGGCTTGTTTGCTCAAGACTCAACACATCAGGACTTCTCTTTCTAGCCTCTGCTCTCAATGTGTTGGGATGAAAGTACTTCCTCTGGTTAGAACCATGCACTGTTCTGGAGCATACATTTGTAAATTACCAGCTAACAGTCAGTAATGCTAACTTAGCATGGCTCAGTGTTATCAATAAAATGTCTTGAT
Source organism: Cricetulus griseus (assembly GCF_003668045.3). Classification (NCBI taxonomy): domain Eukaryota; kingdom Metazoa; phylum Chordata; class Mammalia; order Rodentia; family Cricetidae; genus Cricetulus; species Cricetulus griseus. The sequence goes on from NW_023276806.1 coordinate 208,655,530, forward strand.
GTAATGGCTGCATTTATACATTTGTGATTATTAAAAAGGCCAGCTTCTCCTTACAGGGGAGTTTATGTCCACCACTAAATTTAGGGCCACCACTAAAAAGAGAATAGTGTAAATGTCCAAAAGAGCTTGGTCTGTGTTTCATCCATGCACATTAGTGTAAGGTTGAAGGGCAGGGACTCTTATGCTTTGACTGTGAAATGTCGCCACCAGCTCATGTGTGGAAACACCTAATTCTCTAGCTAGTGTTGTTTGGGGAGGTTTTAGAACCTTTGGCATACGGGGCCTACTTGCCAGACATAGACATCAGCTGTGGGCCTCCCATGGCTATAACTCAGCTCCACTTTCAGTCCAAACTCTCTTCTTCTTGATCTCCCAAGATATAGAAGTGGCAGCAGCAAGCTGAACTGTTGTGGACGACCTTCCCCACACGGAAGACAACAGCTGTGAGCCCAAATGAACCCTTCCTCCCTTAAGCTGCTTCAGTCAAATACTCTCCTCATGCCAATGAGAAAAGTAACTAGCTCTGAATCCAAATGAATGCTCTGTCTTTGTATCAGAACTCGGAGTCCATAAGGTTTCTGTTTATAGCTTTCCAAATTTTTAAGAATTACTTCTAGGTGGACATAAGCCATTTTGTTTTTATAATCAACTATCTCTACATATGTTATTATCTATTAATTTCCATAATAGGCAATACACTGGCTTTGTGAGGGAATAGGACAGGTTCTTATCCTCATTTAAGCTAAGGCTGATCAAGGCTGGAAAAAGGTGAGGAGCAGAAGAAGCTGGGCTCTGCAGACCCGATAACAGTTTCTGAACTCCCACTCTGTGCATCTCCACAGAGGAATACAGACTTTTGCCTTTTACAATCCCCAGGGACCATTAACTAAAAACAGGAGATCTAAATGCTTCTAAATGTACCATGTAGTCGGCGCAAGCACTTCATTGGTGCTGTGATAGTCTTCTAAAATTGAAAAGCACAGATTGTAATGAATGGATACATGGATTCTTTTCCACATGACCATCCTAAGCTTTGAGACTAAAGTTTTCAACCTAGGTAGCCTATAAATGTCCTTGAAAGGTGATCCAAAAGTTGTAGTAGCTTTCACAATGACTTCTAAAAGAGTTTCTGATGATTTCCTAATAGTGAAAATATTCCATGTATAAGAAATAGATGGCTGAAAATTTATGACAAGTCTCAAATTAAATTAATGTTATACCTAAAATCCTTTTATGACAAATTAAAGAGGATGATTGAAGATGGGAAGCCATATTTTGAAAATAGCATCAGAAAGGCCAGCAAATATAGAAATACCTATTTCCTAAAGAATGCTTAAAAGGGCAGTTTAGCATCATGGAAACAGCACCACTGCCCCTGTCTACATATCCCATGCCTTTGTACAAGAAGCAGAGTTAATCAGTGTAGCAAGACTCACATTTAGGAAAGCATATGAGGTTAGAGCTGACAATACCTGCATTTGAATCCCAGTCTGCAGCTGTCTAGGAATGTGTGATCTTGCAAGTTACATAAATTCACACACCTCAGTTTCCACATCTGCTGAAATGGACTAGCCATCTCCTTTTCAGGGTCACTGTGAGAGTATTGCTAATGTGTATAACATATTTGAAGAATGGTATGAAACAAAAATAACAATACACGTTTAAAGTGTATAAATACTGCCAAAAGCAGATAGTAAGTGATGGTGAAGAGGGTAGACCTGGAGTGGACAGACATGACCTTCACCATTGGCATTCTTTTTTCTTACAGCATTCACATCATTTTAAACTATGGTTATTCACAATTGACCACTTTTCTATTATATCATTATGACTTTACTTTGAAAATTCAGGAGATTCCTATGAACAAGATACTTCTTAGAAACAACGCAAGCCTAAATGAAGCTAATGATAGTATTTGCCAAATACACAGTCTTATGAAGGTTTAGACAATGTCTGACACTAACATAAGAAATATGTTAGCTGTTACAGCTGCTGCTGCTGCTGCTCCTTTAGTCATTGTAGGGAGAGCATTTTGATAGTTAATAAATGGAAGACTGAAGAAAATGAAAACTCCTCATAAATGACAAGACAGCATTGCAGATAAATGTCTAGAGTAACAAAGCATTTGATGTTAACTCAGAGACAAAATCAAATCAAAATTAGAATTCAGACCAACTAATCTGTAATCCTAGAAAAGACATTTTCAAAGGATCCATTATAAGAAGAATTCGTGACTATCAAGGACTTTGAAACTCAAAACTTTCAAAGCCAAACCTTCCTCTTCTTTTTCTAATAGTGAAGAAGAATGAGGCGGGGGCAGGGGTGTGCTTTGTCCTCCTCTTCCTCCCAAAGCACGTTATTTCTCCGAGTTTTTTTCCCTCCCCATTCTTACCATTTTTCTAAATCCTCTTTGCAAAGGTCAGAAAAGCATCACTAATCCCTTCCTATCACTTCCCAGAACATGACTTATAAAACTTAGCCACTTAACAAACAATAAAGAAGGACTGCTGTACCCATAAACCATCCAGAAACAGCCACCCAACCAGAACATTCCATCTTGCAGAGATAACATAATCCTGTTGCTTTGGGTGTGACTCTATGGGAGGGACAGAGGGCTGCAATTCAAAGTGCTGTCTCTAGCAACTTAGATAAAGAACGATTGAACTTGAACTGGGGTAAAATACAGGATACCCCATTAGCTGTCTACTCCAAAGCACTCACTTCCTTGTGCATCGCCAGATAAAGGGCCGGCAGCTCAGTTAAGATCCTTTGGGTCTCCAAGAAAAGCATCAGGGATGAACTTGAAAGAACCATGCCATGGGGTGGGATAAAGAACGGGAGACATGTTTTCCCACAGTCTTAAGTGTCTGCAGCTCACTCTCAAGAACAGTAACTTCAGCAGCCACTTCATTATATTTCTACTGTAAATGACACAAGCGTAAGCCAAGTCAGCACCAAAACTCCCCTCAGAGTTCAGTGACGGGGGGTTAGGTCATCTACACTCTATTGACAACGGCTGAACTCAAAGCCTCTAATGAGGCAGCTCAGCAAACTATGTGGCCTGCCACCAGTGAGACTCTTTTTCCATGAATAATGAGCAAGAACATCATGTCTGTTGCCAGGTACACAACATAAACAAAGCTTAACACGGGTCTTGATAGGGTGAGTTTGTCCATTTGAAATACAGGGATTTTTCAAAGTGCTAGCCAAGTTTTAGTAGAGGGTGGGGCAGGCTGTTGTAACAAGTAATTCGAACATATGTTATCAGAATTTAATAAATCAGCTTTTGATTGTTGAGGAATGGAGGCTGTGTAATGGGCTACATTGAGACAATGAATAGATCCAAGTGAGTTCATTTCTTTACTTGGCAATCAGTTTTATAACACAAGGCTGATGATTTCTGTAATGAACTGAGATCTTCACGAAAGGAGTCTTGAGACTTGTGATCTTAAGGGCTTTTTAGTTAAAGCCTTACTTCTTAAGGCTTATCAGGCTGAGTATAGATAAGCACTCATGATGAGAACATAAACTTTGCATTGGGCAAAGTTCATTGTCAGGTAGACCCATGGCATAAGACTAACTCCTCTGGCACTAAAAGACACTCAATATCTGAACATTGTGCCCACAACGATATATAGCTTACATCTCCAAGCTTCAACTGAACAGTGACATTCTAGAGGATAAACAGAGAATAAAAATGAGCTGATGTGAAGGCCAAACAGTCTTCAGTTTGTTTACTTTAAAGTGTTCCACAAATACTTTAAAATCAGCTCCATACTAACTTGTGTATATCTTGTTACATGGGTGTGCATATCTACACAGGCGAAGTGATGCCATCGCTGGCTGAAGGCTTTTGGTTTCCATCATTCTGAGCAAGACTTTGAGGAAAACAAACAAAAACAGGCACACAACAGCTCAGTTTCCTTAACAGAAAGGGCAAACACCACCACCCCTTAGGAAGAACTTGTGGGTTAAAAATAAAATCCAAATGACATAGTTTGCTCTCTGTGTTTGAAGAATTCCAGGAGATCTGTGATCTGAATAAGTATAAGTAACCATGCCATAATACCAAATCTACAAGCAAACACATTTTATGGAGAAAATTGTTAAAATAAGTCAGAAGAGTGTGGAGCTCTATAGAGAGTCTAAGCATGGTAGGTAATTCTGTATATAATTGTGTATGACTAATCAAATACTAACTTCACAGATAACCACTAAAAACAGAATAGTTTGTACCAGTTTCTTTGCACGACTCATTGGGAACAGGTAAAGTAGAATAAGTTCATGAGGAAGTAACCAGAATGGTGAAGGGCCTTCAAAGGCATTGGCATCATATAAAGAAACGGAGGTAGTCTGTTACTAAGGAAGACCAATGGGAAAGGGAACATGACTTGTTCTTCAAACATTTACTTCATCACCGTCACCCGTGGCAAGGCAGTAAGTTGTTCTATATTGATCTAGAGCATAGTGATCATGGTGAACCAATAATGATCATGGTGAACCCACAAGGTGTCATGGGAAGACCTCTTGGTGCTGCCCAACCCCACATGTGCTGATGTGCTGTCTCTTGATCATGAGGGAATCAAGGAGAGGCACACATCTGCCTGTGTGTGAGTGTATCAGGGCGTGTGCAGGAAGTAAGGCTAAAAGAGGAGCACAGCTACATAGTGTTTCTGCATCAGTACTAAATTGAAGACTCTAGAGAATAACCATCTAACACTATAGGTGACAATTCTTAGAGTGTTATCAAAGTCCCACTTGAGGCTGTCATTCCTATCTAATCACTGGATTATATCAAGGAGAATGGAGTTCTCAAATGCATAAAAAATACACAAGGACTTACCATCATACTTTGCTAAGACTGCCTGGACATCGGCATAAGCTTGGAGTTCCAGAAGGGCTTCTAGAAGGTTTTCATGGATATTGAACATGCTTAGGAGGGGGAATTCTTTCATTAACTAGAAAACAAGAGACCAGGGGAATAATTAATATTAATATGCATGTCTTATATTTTTACATTTATACTTAAGGAATATAATATAGGTACAGAAAAAAGATTCCTACAGTAGAGTATTTTTAGAACTAGTACTCAAGGCTGGGGAAATGGCTTAGTCACACACATGCATACACACACACACACACACATGCATGAAAACACACATACATATTACAATCCCTACAAATAAATAAGAAAATTAATACTAGATTACAAATAGACAATATATTAAGTCATTAAATGCTTCTTTTTTTCTACTTTTTTTTTAAGAAGAACGACAGAGCTGAATTTGTACAAGTCTAAAGCAGATGGAAACCTAAAAGAGAGAGGTTTTCAGAACAATAGATTTTCAGTAACTACAAATTACCACAGGGACTAAGCCTGGCAAAGATGGAAACACAGCTCACAGACATCAGTTAGAAGTAAGCAGAAAAAGGGATGGGACAGGAATTTACTACTAAACCTTTTCTTAGATAAGGGTAAAATTGCACATTAAGGAGAGAGAACCAGTTCTTTATAATGTAAATTAATGGAATTGTGTTATCTATTTAATCCCCTACATGGACAACTACTTTCAATTATCATAAATTACCTCTAAATAACAAATCTTTTTATGTCAATATCTATGGTAGAAACTATGCAGAGATAAACAATAATAAAGTATAGGTGAGCTGACTAGTTTTATGACAACTTGACACAAGTTAGAGTCACTGAAAAGGAGGGAGCCTCAATTGAAAAATGCCTCAGTAAGATCTAGCTACAGATAAGCATGTAGGGTATTTTCTTGATTAGTGACTGGTGCTGAAGGGCCCAGCCTCTGGGGGTTGATGCCCTCACCGGACAGGTGGGACTGAGTTCTCTAAGAAAGCATGCTGGGCAAGGAATGAGGAACAGCCAGTAAACAGCTCCCCTCCATGTCCTCTGCATCAGCTCCTTTTTCCAAGTTCCAGCCCTGCTTGAGTTCTTGGCCTGACTTCCTTCAGTGATGAACTATGATGATGTGGAAGCATAAACCAAGTAAATTCTTTCCTCTCCATAACAATAGTAATGCTAAGCTTGGTTTGAAATTTGTACTGCTTCTATCACTAATAAAGTTATGGCTTCTTGTTGGATGAACTCAAAAAAAAAAAAAAATCCTAACTAAAACAATAGGCTAATTTACCACCTGCCAATGGACACATGGTTTTGACTAATTCCTTTGCTAAGAACATTTTTAACATCCTAATTTTGTTAAGAATATGTTTTAAAAGCCATGACTTATTTAGAACATCTTTTAATTTTTTTTTTTTTTGCAAACTCAAAGAACATAATTTTACTACTAAAAACACCTATCAAAATCATTTGGTATCCAAAAAGATCCACAGTCTGAACTCCCAGAAAGAGGCCTGCAATATTTTCATTGTTATTAAAGAAAGCCAATGAGACAACCCCACACATTGTGAAGGTTCTGTAACTAATAAAAGTATTTCATGTTCTGGTTCGCTTTGGTCCTGGCTGACATCATCCTTTGATTTTTGTTTCACTTTTTCTAATTAAAGCTTGTTAGAACTCAAGTTCTCTGTCATGCAGCAGTTGGCAACACAATAAAGACATTTTCTGAACTGTAACATTTAAACATTTATCACTTTTGACCAATGTTTCAAGTAATAATCAAATTCCAAGGACACAAGTCACATTATATAATTTTAAAATGCAATTCCAAGTATTAGTTGTTAAAGCTTAAACACTGACATGTGTACATCTGATCTCTAAAACTGTTTGTGTGCCGGGTCTCAGCGCCATCATCCCCATGTGAAGAGCTCCCACATGCAAACGTCTGCTCTGCTCTCTCGCCTAGGAGATCAGGATCAGCTTACAAACTATCTTTCTGACAGCTTTACCTTGTGCCCATAAAAGTAACACACCTACTACTCAGCTGAAAGCTTCCCTCTCCTAGAACAACCTTTCAAATCTATTCCTCATCCTTGGTATCTCCTGTATTGGAGCTGCAGTGCTATCAATATCCCACCAAGGTCTGTTCCCTGCCAGGGCAGACACCTTACATGTCCTTGAGGCTTTTAATGTGTAAGATGTGCAGATACCATTCAAGTTCTCACAAAGCTGTTAAACAAACAAACATATCAAACTGTTTTCTTTGAGCTTGATGTTATAACTTTACTTACACCCTTCTCCTCTAAGCTCAAGTGTGCCATTAGAAACATTCTTACCTCAGTATCACCTCGTTTCAACTCAACCTCTGCAAGCCTGTTGTAAAGGTCTCTTGTTTTGTTTGGTTTGGTTTTTAACATGCATTGAGATCATCCTTTATTATCCCTAAATGAGAAGCTATGGGTATGGATAGTCAATGGCTTCTAGTGAAAGGAGAGTCAGTTTGCTGTAAGGGCATATGGGCAGCACCATTTGCAGGGGTGGGGGATGGATGAGAGGTGGGCGTGGATATGGGAAGAGTTAAGGGAAAGATTAGGGAGTGACTATGATCAAAATACATTGTGTGAAATTCCCAAAGAATTAATAAAAATATATTGTTAAAGTTCCCCTCTAAGACCCACGACCTAACTAGACCCAGTTAGCTGGTTACGTTTCTTGTACCAGGCATGAATTCCCCCTATTGGGTATGGCCTTAAGTACAATTAGACAGTTACTTGGTACTGCCAAGATAAGAGTGCCATTCTGCTTCTTTGGTACTACCTTGGCATACTGGCCACTGTTTTGGTGCATAGGCATCCCAGATGGGTAGGACTATTATTTGTGCCCCTCCCTTGGCATAATAACTTCTGGTGTTATGGATGCTAAGACACGGGCTTTCAGGTTAGACCCAACTCAACTCTTCTAAGTACTGTGAAGTGTGCAATGTCTTCAGCAATAGGGACATATTCATTTTCAGTGTCTGAGAGGCGGCCAAGGGCAACACCAATAATTTCGAGGGTCACTTAGACTACTGTGACCAACAACTCAAATGGAGGTTTCTTATGCCTGGTACTAGGATTTTGTTAGGTACTCTAAGGCTCTTGTGGGGAGCATTGTTTGGCCCAAGTGGCATGACTTCATTTAAGATACACACGAACACACATCACATCACATCATATCACATATACATATCTATATGTGTAATATATATATATATATATATGTGTGTGTGTGTGTGTGTGTGTGTGTGTGTGTGTGTGTGTGTGTGTATGTATGTATCAGATAATTTTAGGTCTGATTCCTTGAGGCTTCATCAAACATCCCTAGTGTTATCTGTCCCTCCTCCCTATATCCTCCTCCTGTTTTGACCTTTTTCCTTCCTCTGCTGTTAAAGATCCCCTCCTGTTTTCCCTAGTTCCCTAATACATCACCTGTATCCTCCTGTTCCTGTCTCTAGTCTCCTATCTTTATGGTTCCTTCTTATTTTCTGGTTTCTGTGGTTAATTCAGGTTACATACTCACATCCAAATATGTGGAGCTATGAGCTATGTTTATTTTTCTGAATCTAGGATACCTCACTCAATATAAGATTGTCTGGTCCCATCCCTTTACTGTCAATCGTACAGCTGAACAGAGGAGAATGTATTACCACCACTTTGCTATACCAGCATGAGTGCTCCCTGCATTCTAAAACTTTGCCTTATACCTACACATATGTGCAGACCAATCCTCCCTTTCAGCAAGCAAAGAAGAGTCTCTGTGCAGACAGAGACCACTGCAGAAAACCAGAACTCATCGTGATGGGGAGCGCAGATAATCTTGGAGAGCCTGGCCCCATCTGGGACAGCTACAACATAAATCCTTTACCTAAAGGCTCAGAGACCATCATATAAGAGGGACCCAGGAAGTTGGCTGTGAAATTATGTCTCCTAGAAATAACAGGGAAGCTAAACACACAATTCAGCAGCGATATGGTTGCCTAAAGAAGGCCTTCATGAAAACATGCTAAAAGGGAAGGAGAAACGGTCACTGAGTCCTGCTCTTAGGCAAAGAACTACAGGTGACTAATAATTGCTGAAAGGGAGAATTGGTCTTTCCTGGGGATGAGCTGCCCAATTGGTTATTGAATACCGAGCGGCTGTCCCTGAGATCATAGGACAGCACACAAGCAACACTAAATGGACTCAGCAGATTGCATTCATATACATGTAACATACACATGTGTAACAATAATAATCAGAGGAAGTAAAGAGGAGCATGGAAGGGGTTGGAGGAAGGAAAGGGAAGGGAAGAAGTGGTGTAACTATATTGTAATTGAAAATTTAAAGTTCTCAAAAAACTTTTAGTGGCATGACCTGGGAAATGCTGCCATACAGTGTTATATCAGATAAAAGCTAATAAAAGTATACATTCCATAAGATCCTGCTTTTCTTATGTGCCCTTGCAGAAAACACAGGCATATGCTGAAGTAGAATTATTTCTGATTGGTGAGATTAAAGGTGATTTTTATCTCCTGCTCCATATCTTCTGTGGCTTCTAATATTTATAAAGGCACTCATACATATATATATATATATATATATATATATATATATATATATATATTTGATGCAGTTAAGAGGAAAATAGGTCACTTTTAATAGTACTGGCTTCTCACAGACAGCAAGATGGTTGTGTTAGTAAAGGAACTGACACACAAGGCTAACACCCTGAGCTGGGTCCCTCAAATCTATCTGACAGTAGATAGAAAGAAGCAACTATACAAAGCTGTACTCTGACCTTCACATACACCATGCTGTACCACACTAAAAGCACACACACCATACATAGATGCACAGGCTAATTAATTAGTTTATTAATTTTAAGAAGAGTACTGGATTCATATTTAATTCAGGTTCACACAGGCCATGTTCCAGTCATTAAGGGCTTTCAGTTCCTTAGACAGGACACGTCCACTCATACATTTGTCTCCTAGCCCCCTTCCTTGAGCACTGTCCTCTGTCCCTGGCCCTTCTGACCAAGTCCTAAAACTCCAGGACCCCTTCCTTCTCATCCTCCAGCTCCAACTGACCAGTCTTTGTCACAACAGCCTGGTGGTCAGCTTCCCTGTGAGCAGTAACATCGTGCTGTCGCTGTACTTTCAGTCAGCGACTGACCCTCCATGGATACGCAATGACCAGGATGCTTTCTAACATTCTGGTTCTTTGTGGAGAGGCATATTACATCAGGGTGTCCCAGGTCTGTCAGGCCTTTGGCTTACATATCCTGAACATTTTCTTCTACTGTTTATGGTCTGCTATTATCTACATGCTGGAAGAGCTACAACTAGACCCTCTAAGTTGACTCAGTGTAGTGATGAATTTTCTTACACAACAGATGATGTAGAAGTTGCTAATCCTGGGACTGATTTTAGAAGAAGAGGCTAGTCACAAGATTAGACACTACAGGACCTCTAGAATTCTACAACTGCAGGAAGGAATTCCCAATTCCCAAACCTAACTTAAGGTCCTTTCTCAGTTCAGTGCCAAGCCCCAGTTGGCTTTCTGGTTTGCTGCAAGGTTAAAGCCTGGCCTTCTCAGACAAAGCTAGTATGCATCATTCCTAGAATTCCTTCCTTCTACAGTTGCTAGTCACTGTGGTTTTGCTCTGTTTTCACCACCTGGAATACCTTTCCCCCTCATTTACAAGGCAGCCTGTCAAAATCACCCCACACTCCGAAGCCCAGATCAAATGCCACCTCCTAAAGTCACAGCATCATAGAGAGTAAGAGCCAGCAGAGCCCACAGAGACTCTCCAGACACAGTCCTCACTTTTCAGAGGATCTCCCTCCTACCGCCACCCCACCACAACACAATGACGGCTGCAGATTCAAGGGACTCAGCCAAGGTCAATGCTGGAACTATGATTCAAACCCCGTCATCAGCATTGAGTCCAAGTTTCAACACATCACAGCTCCAGTCTCGGGACTGCCAAGTCTGGAGAACTGAACCACTCTGTATCAGAAACAAGGCTTAGATTTCTCCTTGCATAGCATTTACATAGATTTAAGGAAACGAAGGAAAAACTAAATTGGAGTTTTTCTGAGTTGAAATCCAGCCCCCGCCCCTTACTACCTGCTTCATTTTATAGACTGTTAACCCCCTGAGCTTTGGTTTTCTTCTACCTTGGGTCTCCACTCACAGGGAATCTCCTCCAGCTCTCTACCATCTACTAATATCACTAGCCCCTCACACCCCAAGTTCTACTGCTTCACCTTCTGAAGTCATTTTATTTATGTGGCTTTATAAGAGATAATTTAGAGAAAAAAAAAGGATTGGATAGTGATAACAGGCAATACTGTATCAGCTGGACAAGCCAACTCGTCTTTCCTAAGGACCGGGGAGCTGCCATAGGAGGGGTTTCAAGACATACATATGGTCTCTATGGCAACTACTCAATACTTACAACCTGAAAACAGCTGTGGGCAATATGTAAATGAATAAGAAATCCTGTGTTCTCATGAAACTTTCTTTTCAGAAGCAGGCAACAGGCTGGATGTGGACCACAGGCTTCCATTTGCCAATCCCTGGTTAATAAGGAAAATTTAAAATCCAAAAGGTTTTCTAAAAGGCATTTCTGGGTGATATCACACTTTAAAGGCCTGACATCTCTTACCCACAGCTGGTTTAGCAGACCCCTGTAAAATGTCAAAAGCCCACCCCTTCCCCTGCCAGCTCAGCTCTCCAGGGGCATTCACCTCATCTCTGAGCAGTCACCAGCTGAGGTGTGCACCACAGGAGCAGGAAACCCAGCCGAAAGACAGGACTGGACACATGGAGTGAGGTGCCGCCTACTCCCACGGCACTATGCTGTTCACCAGAGAAAAGGAATAAGCTGGGACCTAATGCCATAATGGGAACAAACATCAACAGTTTTGAATAAAAAAGTATACTGTGAGAAAATGTGCGCGAAAATACAGTATCATCTAAATAAACTTCAAAATCCATACAATTCCAGGTAGTGTGGCTATAGATTTTATATATTATTCTTTATGGCCTGGGGAATTATAAACATCTTCAAGATGCTCGATACTTTTTACATATAACTTCTCGAAACCAGAAGGGCTAATTTTTATGAGATTTATTTTGTTTTCTTATATTCTTTTTGTTTGTTTGTTTTATTTTCTTATATTCTAATTGACTTTTTTGTAACTTTTTAAAAATACTGTTTTGAGATTATAATGTAATTATATCATTTCCCCCTTTCCTTTCCTCACTCCAACCCTTCCATATGCCCTCCTTCCTCTCTTTCAAATTCATAGTCTTTTGCATTGTTGTTACACACACACACACACACACACACACACACACACACTATACACACATCTATTACTACATACAACTTGTTCGGTCTGTGTACTTACACGTATATTTTCAGGGCTGATCATTTGTTATTGAATTGGCATGCGTGGGGGGCGGGTGTTTCTCCCACTTTGAGCATTCTCTAATTGCCTGTAGTTCTTTGTGGAGAGTGAGGCCTTCTGGCCTCCCAGGCCCTTCAACCACTTTAACATGTCTATTGTTGCTGTTTAATTGACTTTTGAGACCAAACTGTTCCTTTACAATGAGGGTTTGATTCCACAGTTCCTTAAAATGTGGTTAGTGTGTTAAAGCACCTCAGCTAGGTAAGGTACACACCTTTAGTTCCTTGCACTTAAGAGACAGAGGCAGGCAGATCTTTGTGAATCCAAGGCCAGCCTGGTCTACACAGTGAGATGTTGTCTTTAAAAAAAAAAAAAAAAAAAAAAAAAAAAGTCTCTGAGAAACACTTAGAAACTTTCCTGTTGAAATCATTTGATCCTATAGTCTGACCCACTGTATTCCAGCTTTGAAATGACATCAAATAACTGAATAACTGCTAATCTCACATGAACCATAACCGATAGCCCCAATTCTTTCTTATCCACCTACTTTAAGTAAGTTCACTAACAGGCCTATATGAGGAACTACATGAAGTATCACCTCATCTTGAAGGATATTTTGGAGGTAAGTCTATTGTAGGGTAAATTCCTTTCCTATTTGACTCTTAGTGGTAAGCTTGGGGTTAGGCTTAGACAAGACTAGTTAATAAGAGGTTTGTTTTTGTTTTGTTTTTTTTCTGGTGTGTCATCAAAGTTCTATTTTTTCCAGACCTACACTGACAGCCCTACAGCCCATTGTTTTCAAAATAAAAGGACTCACCGTTGGAGAGACAGCATATTGCAGAAATCAAGAACATAACTACCTGGTGTCAGATATAAATATGAGTTTGCATTCAGAAGCAGTGAGCTTCTGGGGTGAGCTCATTTTTTTCCATCAGCAAGAGAGGAGAAATACCTAGTACACAGGACACACACATCACCCCCAACCATTACTCCCAGACACGTATGAAGCCATCATCCTTATGCAATGTTGACATGGATATATTCAATTTCTGATATGCTACTGTTTATCTCTGGTATAACTGGTTTCTCTTTGAGTCTGGTTATACAATATTGTATAATCTATCTCTGTTTATTTAGAAATGAAGTACAAAAAATGGTTTGGAGACATAATTTGCCTATTAAGAAAAGACTACAGTTCCCATACCAATGAAAGCATATGATAAATGTCAAGGCCTGTTTTCTATAAGCTGGGTCATTCAAAATAAATCCTTGAATTCACTCACTATCTACCACAGTTCTGTTTATTTATTTTCCTCTGTCTTCTCCTCACTGCTAATTGCTTTTTTCTGGCAGCAAGAAATTTATATGCCCAGCTTTGCCTAAATATTACAGTTTCTGTAGAATGAAAACATTAACTTTCCTGATTCCTCTAATACCAATGAAGAAGAACGTGGGATGGGCCACAGACAGAATTTCAGTTCCAATTTTGCATCATCTGGCTATTATCAGTTCACGTTTGTTTCAATGGAAGGCTCTGAAGCACTTCTGAAGTTAACATTTATGAGCTCAAATGGACAGAGCAGGAGAGTTCATTCACTGGATTTGAAATGCTCTGTGGACATAATTTAGAACTACAGTCTGTATGCTTTTTCTCAGTTGACTTACAGGATGAAAACAACAGTTTAAACTTTTCAAGTTTGATTTGCATCTATTAAAATGTTTTATTAGTTTAGCTATCCATGAATTGTTCTTTGAGAGGGAAAGCTCTTACATATTTTAAGGCAAAGGTAATTAACATAGAGGCTCAGCCAGAGTCCTATTGAGGTCAATTCAAGCTTAGCCTTATTAAGGTTTAAACCATTTGGTCTCTATTATATTAAAACAGCAGATATTATTTTGTTAGAGTTTCAAGTTTGACATTTTTAATCAGTGTCAAACAAAGGCATAAACAGAAAATAGAAAAGACACTTTAGATTGCATGGCTGTTATTTTGTCAGTTATTTTTACTGACTCTATGGGCCATGGAGGGAAAATGAACTACTCATTAGAGTCCTCAGAGGCAGAGGAGCATTCCATTTGCGCAGATACTATAAAACGCAGCCTCCAGAGGCTTAAATATACACTAAGAAGAAAATGTCAATCTTGAACCACACCAACTGAAAAGTAATGTGGTCAGTACCTGCAAGGATGGTAGTTAAATCATCTGTTCCTCAATGGAGTGACACATAGCTACATACAGAACCAGTTACGGGCATGACTGTGGTCTGCCAATAAGCTTTGTATCTCACAAAACCCCAAAGGGCTAGAGAATGACCCACATGACTTTCTGTTTCCTGTCAAGGCAATGCTCAGTTCATTCAGATACGGAATAAGCCTGGAAAGTTCAATGCATATTTTGAATGACCAGGAAGCAGGAAAAGATGACAATGTGTATCCTTCCTTCTGTGATGGCTCTGGTCTCCTGTGACAGGAGTGGCTTCAGTAAGCAGCCAAACACACTGACCAACTATTTCTGTCAGAAAGACCTTTTGCTGCCAAAACCACAATCACTGTTTTTGGCAGACAGTCTTCCACATTCATATACGTAACAGCAAATAGCATGATTTGGGATATTAACTCATTTGGTTACCTGGAGCACAGTTAACAGATACCCTGGCAGGCATTTCACGAGATAGTGTGCAACCTCACTTCAATGAAGGTTCTTTTAGGATGGCAATTGGTACTAAGCTGTACTCCACGTTGTGACACTCATCTACAACTGCTCTGTAATCACCTCAATCTTGGAGAATTCTCTTTCCTCCCCTTATCTTTCCACTGAGTCTTCCTGGCACCTATGCCTGTGACTATACAGTTCCCAAACATACCCACATAATATGTACATTAGTTAGCTACTGGCCTGGGTTTATTTGTTCATCTGCAGCTAATTTCTACAACATCTGTAACTAGCAGGGAGAATGGTAGTTTCTAGTTCTCCACAGTATGACCAAGACCATTTCTACTTAGCTGTTGTGAGCTCATGCCATAAGAAGAGCTGTAATCTTTTGTCATAATTAGGATTTCTATTGCTGTGATTAAACATCTTGATCAAAAGCAACTTGGAAAGGAAAGGGTTTATCTCAGCTTCCATGTCGCAATCACAATCCACAATGAAGGTAAAACGTGGCAGACACTCAGGGCAAGAACCTAGAGGCAAGACTGAAGCAGAAGCCATGGAGGAATGTAGCTTCTTTGCTTGCTTCCCCTTATATCCTTAGCCAGATTTCTTGCACAACTGCCTGCCCAGGAGTGGCAGTGCCCCAGTGAGCTGTGCCGTCCAACATCAATCACTAACCAAGAGAACACACTACAGGCATGCCTACAGGCAAATCATACAGAGATATTTTCTTTATTGAGTTTCCCCTCTTCCCAGATGACTCCAGATTGCGTCGAGTTGACATAAAAATAACCAGGACACCCTCCTTTGATGCATTTTGGTATCCCAGGGCACAGTCTTACTTTTGATATCAGCTTATCTGCAATGTACATAACTCCAATCCATCTGAACATCCTGTATAATAGACTCTAATCAAAGCAAGATTAATTAAGAAGCCTAAGGTCATATTCAAACTCATGACTGACATCATCTAGTCATGTTCAAACTAAAGCTAAAACATGTGCTGCTTTGACCAAAGGATACTGCACCCCAGTTATACCATTATTCCCTTACTATATCTCTCTTTAATTTTCTAAACACACTCCTAGGAGTGGATCTTGGAAGGGTATCTAGCCTGGCCCCTGATTCTGGTCCCACTTTGTGCTTCCTGAACTTCTGCCATAAGACCCCACTATTCTGGACACTCATGAACTCTGCATGCCTTCTCTATCATGATGGAATGAAATCTTCTACAGCCATGACCACACATCTCCACTTCCCTAAGTTGTTCCTTGAAGTATTTTGTCACAACAATGCAAAAGCATGTAAAACAACTTTGTAACCTTCTCACCTGTTGAGGTGTGCATCCACTCACCTTCCTGAAATCTCCAAGAGAGAAAGAGTGGGTAACTCAGACCTATTATCAGCTGCGGAGAACTCCTGCTTTGCCTTGAAACTGTTACCTCACTAGTTATCTGTAAGTAGAATGACTACCACTAAGGTGGCTGAGTTAAGAACCTGTGAACATCTCAGATTTCCTTGACTATAGTCTTTTTTTTCCATATCAAATCTATTTAAGAATTACTTTGTAAAATAGTCACTGAGAGCCAGTGAGATAGCTCAGAGGCTCACCATGCTTGCTGCCAAGTCTAACAACCTGAATTCCATCCCCTGGGACTCATAAGTAGACAGAGAGAAGTGAC